>NC_057714.1:116993421-117017875 GCF_004010195.1 Chiloscyllium plagiosum | reverse complement strand
TAGTCAGTATCCTGTTCCTGCCTTATCTCCATAACCCTTGATTCCACTATCTTTGAGCTCTATCCAACTCTTTCTTAAATGAATTCAGAGACTGGGCCTCCACTGCCCTCTGGGGCAGAGCATTCCACACAGCCACCACTCTCTGGGTGAAGAAGTTTCTCCTCATCTCTGTCCTAAATGGTCTACCCCATATTTTTAAGCTGTGTCCTCTGGTTCGGTACTCGCCCATCGGCAGAAACATGTTTCCTGCCTCCAGAATGTCCAATCCCTTAATAATCTTATATGTCTCAATCATATCCCCTCTCAGTCTTCTAAACTCAAGGGGAAACAAGCCCAGTCGATCCAGTCCCGCCATTCCAGGAATTGACCTCGTGAACCTACGCTGCACTCCCTCAATAGTCTTTCCTCAAATTTGGATTCCAAAACTGCAGCAGTACTCCAGGTGTGGTCTCACCTGGGCCCTGTACAGCTGCAGAAGAACCTCTTTGCCTGTATACTCAATCCCTTTTGTTATGAAGGCCAACATGCTATTAGCCTTCTTCACTACCTGCTGTACCTGCATGCTTACCTTCATTGACTGGTGTACAGAAACATCCAGATCTCTCTGTACTGCCCCTTTACCTAAATTGATTCCATTTAGGTAGTAATCTGCCTTCCTGTTCTTGCCACCAAAGTGGATAATCATACATTTATCCACATTAAACTGCATCTGCCATGCATCTGACCACTCACCTAACTTGTCCAGGTTAACCTGTAATCTCCTAACATCCTCATCACATTTCACCCTGCCACCCAGCTTAGTATCATCAGCAAATTTGCTAATGTTATTACTAATACCATCTTCTATATCATTAACATATATTGTAAAAAGCTGAGGTCCCAGTACTGATCCCTGCGGTACCCCATTGGTCACTGCCTGCCACTCCGAAATGGAGCCGTTTATCACTACTCTTTGTTTCCTATCAGCCAACCAACATTCAATCCAAGTTAGTACTTTGACCCCAATACCATGCGCAAGGAAGGCACGTTCATAATAATGCCAAACAGGTTGAATATCAATCTGCACATCCTTTCAACATACACTGGTGGCAAGTGGGTAACAGCAGGGAAGATTATTCCTGAAAAATCATGTGATAGGAAAAGAATTGGAGCATCTGCAATCAGTATTCAGATTAGACTTCAGAGTGAGCTGCCAGAGGAAGTGGTGGAGTCTGGTACAATTGCAACATTTAAGAGGCATTTGGATGGGTATATGAATGGGAAGGGTTTGGAGGGATATGGGCAGGGTGCTGGCAGGTGGGACTAGATTGGGTTGGAATATCTGGTCGGCATGGATGGGTTGAACCGAAGGGTCTGTTTCCATGCTGTACATCTCTATGACTCTATGCTTGTAAAAGTGCATGTTGCCACAGCATCTTGGACACCTTGGGGTGTGCAGTTTGGAAATTGCTGGACGGATATTCAGGATCAGATTGGTGCCAACAGCATGGGGATTCATCCATGTTCCAGTTGGAGTAGATCTTGAATTTGCCTCCTTGACTTATCTCCAAATCATGTGGTGGAGATTGTGATGCAGTGTTTTGGGGTCTGCCTTTGGCGATGGAAGATCTTATACTGGTAGATTCCACAAAACCTTGTCAAGAAGTGTATCTTTTTATTAGTAGCAGTCCTTTGTGCTTTTTAACCAATTTTCCCGTAAAACTGTGAGATTTATTGTACATTTTCAAGCAAAGAAACTTGATAAATGTGTACAATGCTCCTCCCTCATAGCTCCATAGTTCCCTTTATTCAACTGAAAAATTGTCACTTCCAATTGTACCCTCTCCCTCCCAAATTGCAGATTGAAGCTTATTGTATTATGGTCACTACTTCCCAATGTCTCCTTCACTTCGAGGTCCCTGATCACTTCTGGTTTGTTGCACATTATCAATCTTCTGATCTGCCTTGCCTGCACTTACATTCTTTCCTAAATAAGGAAACCTAAACTACACATACTCTGTAACATGTGATCCCACCAATGCTCTGTATAACTAAACCATAAAATCCTTACTTTTATGTTCAATTCCTCTTTCAATAAAGGGTAGCATCCTCTTTGCCTTCTACGTTACTGTACCTGCATACTAGATCTTTGTGACGTGCAGTAGAGGACTTTGACCCCCAGCACCTCAGGAATCCACAGTCATTCTCTGTTTAAGGAATACTCTATTTTCACACTCCTCCTGTCAAAGTGAACTTATAGAATCCCTACAGTGCGGAAATAGGCCTTCGGCCCAACAAGTCCACACCGCACCTCCGAAGAGTAACCCACCCAGACCCATTCCCCTATATTTACCCCTGACTAAAGCACCTAATCTAGGCATCCCTGAACACTATGGGCAATTTAGCATGGCCAATTCACCTAACCTGCGCATCTTTGGATTGTGGGAAGCAACCAGAGCACCAAGAGGAAACCCACGCAGACACTGGGAGAATGTGTAAACTCCACACAGACAGTCATCGAAGGTGGAATTGAACCTGGATCCTTGGCACTGTGAGGCAGCAGTGCTAATCACTGAGCCACCATGCCGCCCCAATTACTTCACACTTTGCCACATCATGCTCCATCTGCCAGATTTCTGCACATTCACTCAACTTATCAGTATCCATCTGCAAACTCATTGGGTCTTTTTCACTACTTACCTTTCTACCTACCGGTTATCTTTATGTTCTCTGCAAATAGATTGAGCATGCCTTCATTCATCCTCATCTAATTCATTAGTATAAATTGAAAAAGTTGAAAACCTCAGCACAGAGCCCTGCCACACAACCATGTATACATGCTGTTTTCTGCCATTCTTATATCCATGCTAATACCTTGTCCCCGACACTATGAGCTTTTATTTCCTGTGATGAACTTTAATATGATGCCTTATCAAATGCCTTCTGGAAATACAAGTATAGCATGGCTAAGGTTCTCCGTTATCCACAGCACATGTTACTCCTTCAAAGAACTCTAATAAATAAGTTAAACATGATTATTATTCCACAAAACTATACTGACTTTCCCTGAGTACCATGAACTCTCCTAAGTATCCAGTTATAACCTCTTTAATGGCTGTTCCTTACACCGTTCTTATGACAGTCTTCAAACTAACTGGTCTATAGTTTCCTTTTTAATGCCTCCCTCCCCCTCCTTAAATAAACATTTGCTACTTTCCAGTCTGATGGAATCTTTCTGAAACTAGGGAATTTTATAAAGTTATCACCAATGTATCTACTACCTCATTAGACACCTTCGTTTAAGATCCTAGGACAAAATCCACCGAGACCTGAACACTTGACAATTCACAGCTTGATCAGTTTTCTTAGTGTCACAGAGCCATACGGTATGGACCAACCAGTCCATGCTAAACATGTTCCCTAATTAAACTAGTTCTACCTGCCTACTCCTGACCCACATCCCCACCTCCAAATCTTTCCTATTTACGTATTTATCTAAATGTCTTTTAAATGTTGTAACTGTGCTCACATCCACCACTTCTTCAGGAAGTTCATTCCACATGCAAACCACCCTCTGTGTAAAACATTTGTCCCTCATGTCTTTTTAAAATCTCTCTTTTGTCACCTTAAAACAATGCCCCCATTCTTAAAATCCCCTATCTTAGGGTTAATAGTAGGTGCTTTTCCCCTATCTATACTCCTCATGATTTTATGAACCTCTATAAGGCCCCCTCTCAACGCCCTATGCTCCAGTGAAAAACATCCCAGCCTGTCTAACATTATTCTCTAAGTCAAACCTTCCATAGCTGGCAACATCCTAGTAATCCCTTCTGGGATTCCCTGGTGATTGTACTTCCATTAACTTTCTCTCTTCCTAACACTTTGTGATTTCCAGCTCTTCCTGGAAGAGATTTGAATACTCTATAGTGAGGAAGGAGTCAAATATTGTTCACTTTCTCTTACATTTCCTTATTTTCTACTATTAACTCCCCATTCTCATTCCAGAGAACCAATTTTCGCTTTACTTAATCTTTTCTTTTGTAAATACCTGTAGAAAGTCTTGCCGTTCATTTCTATATTCCTAACTACCTTCCTCTCATATTCTGTTTTATTTGAACTGATTAACCTTTTATTTATTCTCTACTGTTCTTCCTATTTGACCCTACCACGAAAGCTTGCAGTTATATGGTTTTTCCTTCAGTTTGATATTTTCTCTAACATTGTAGTTAACTGTGGATGGTTGGTCCTTCCTTTAGAACTTTCTTATGGGAATATACTTATTCTGAAATATCAGTTTGATCATCTACAACTGCTTCTCTCTTGATTTGTCCTCTAGCATAGTATGCCAGTTTGCTGCAGCTAGCTTGGCTTTTACGTTGATATAGTTACTCTTATTTAACTTTAAAACATAAGCCTTAGCAAATCTCTTTCCTTTAAACTGGATGTAAAATTCAATCATAATGTCATTGTTGACAGCTAGAACTGCCTTTATCCTGAGGTCATTAATTCATCCCATCTTATTATATGTCTAATATAACCTTCTCTCTGGTTGGTTCCAGAACGTGCTGCTTTACCAAACCATTTGAATTCATCTCACAGGCGACAATCTTCAATCTGATTTTACTAGTTTTTATGAGATTAGTGTCACGGACAATTATTGCCATTCCATTATCACAAACACCCAGGTATTTCTCCTCGTATATGTTTTGCATTGTGAAATAACTCCACAGGGGTTGGTCACCAAGTCACCCTTTATGTACATGTGGAAAGTCCTTGATACTGATCCAGCTTCCTCAGAGCCTGCTGAGTGAACAGAACCTCTGACACTCATGTTTATATCTGTCAGCCAGAGCTCCCTGATTGGGGCTGTTAACCTGGTCCAATCAGGGAACTCAATCTATGAGGTCCACATGGTTGATCTTGTTACAATCACTGCACATTTTGTGTTTACTGATGGAGGCCTATAGGCAACTCCCGTTAGTAACTTATTTATCCTACTATTCCACATTTTTATTCAAACTGATTCTACATCCTAATCTTCTGAACTAAATCATCTTTAACTTCCTATCTATTGCACAAAATGCCATCCTTTATTAACAGTGATACCCCCCTCCACCTTTACCTAGATTCCTATTCTTCCTGAATATCATATACCTTTCAGGATCCAATCCTTATCCCACAACCACATCTCCTTAATGACTATCAGATCATTATTTGCATTAATCTTCTATGACAAGCCTGCCATCCCAGGGATCAGTCTGTTGAACTTCTGCTGCACCCTATCAATGTTAAGTATATCTTTCCTTAATATGGAGACCAAACATGTGCAAACTAGTCCAGATGTGGTCTCACGAAGCCCACAACTGCAGTAAGATTTCTTTGCTTCTATATATAAACTCTCTTGCAATGAAGGCCAATTTAGCATCCTTCCTAACTGCTTGCTACACCTACATGCTTATTTTCAGTGACCGATGCACAAGGACATCCAGATTCCTTTGTGCATTGGCATTTCTCATCTGTTACTGTTTTCTTTTCCTACTTCACAACTTCACACTAATGCACATTATAGTAATATCGGTATCTTTCGGGCATTTACCTCCTCACTTAAACTAATCTAATTTGCCACTTTAGATCTTCATCACCACTCACAACTCAACCTAGTTTTGTGTTGTAACCGGATGGAATGTTAGGACAAAATACTGAATCGATTTAAACAACCTGGTATTAAAATGGGTAATTGATAAGGTTGGTATTGTGAAAGGGCTCGATAAATGAGATTGAAATGTTCCCTGTCTCCTAAGAAAATGCAATTACTGGAGCACTGTCATAATAATTCGGATGTGGAGTTATAATTCCCATTATAACAAATTGTGACATTAAAGTTAATACGTCTGGTATTGGTGAAAAACTGATCATGACAGCTGCCAGATTATCATGAAACCCAACTGGTGTATCAATATCCTGAGGGAACAGAATCTAGTCTGTATACCCTGTCACACGTTCATTATTTAATCTTAATACCCTCTGAAATAGTTGAGCAAAACTGCACAGCTTTTTTAACAAAATCATATTCGCTGCAATAATGCCAACAATTTGTATTTTACATTATAGCACCATTAACAGGCTAAAATATAGAAGCAGATGTAAGCCTTGCAGCCCATTGAGTCTGCTCAGCCATTCAATGAGATCATGGCTAAGCTGATCATCTTCAACTCCATTTTCCTGCCTTTTTCTCATAACCCATGATTCCCTTACTCATTAAAAACTGTCTCATCCTTGAATATGCTTAATGACTAAGCCTCAGCAGCCCTCTGCAGTAAAGAATTTCACAGATTCACTATCATCTGAAAGAAGAAATTCCTCCTCAACTCCGTCTAAATGTGCCACTCCTTTTTCTGAGGTTATGCCCTCTGGTCCTAGACGCTCCCATAAGGGGCAACAACCTTTTCATATCTACCCTAACAGGTCCCCTAAGCATCTTGTATTTTCAATAAGGTCACTTCTCAACCTCCTATATTCCAATGAGCATTGGGCCCATTCAATCAACATCTCCTCATAAGGAAGTCCCTCCATAACTGATATCAGCCTGGTGACCCTTCCCTGGCCTACCTCCATTGCCAGTATACTCCCCTTAGATAAAGGGTCCAAAACTGTTCACAGTGTTCCATCTGTGATTTGACTTGTGCCTTGTACAGTTTTAGCAAAATCCCTCTACTTTTATATTCTATTCCCTTTGAAATAAATGTCAACATTCCATTTGCCTTCTCTGTTACCCACTGAATGCTAGGTTTTTGTGATTCATGGATGAAGACTCTCAATCCCTCTTTTCTTTTGCTTTCTGTTGTCTTTCTCTATTTAGAAAATATCTAGCACTTCCATTCGTCCTGCCAAAATGCAAAGCCTCACATTTCCTCACGTTATATTCCATCTGCCAAGTTTTTGCCCACTCACTTTATCTTATTTAACGCTCTGCAGACTGTTTGTGTCATCCTCACCACTGGGCTTCCTATGTGTTCTCATGTAATCTGCAAACTTGGCTTTATTACAATCACTTTCATCGTCCAAATTATGAATGTGAAGAATTGTGGCCGGAACACTGATTCCTGTGGCACACCACTAGTTACATGTTGCAATCTTGAAATTTCCCAAGTCTCTGTCTTCTATTGGTTAACCAATCTTATGCCTTTGCTAATATACTGCTCCCAACACAATGGACTCTTGTCGAACTAAGTAACCTAATGTGTGGTACCTATCAAAAGCATTCTGAAAATCCAAATATATTACACCCACTACTTTCCCTTTATCTATCTGGCTTGTTACTACCTCAAAGAATTCTCAAATTTGACAGGCATGATTTCATGCTGACTCTACTTGATTATATTATACATTTCTAAATGCTGTGCTACATTAAGCTAACTGGCCGAGAGTTATTTGTTTTTGTCTCCTTCCTTTTTAAATAAAGGTATTACATTGGCCTAGTATATTGACACGCATGGTTAGTAAGTTTGCAGATTGGTGGTGCAGTGGACAGTAAAGAAGGTTATCTAAAATTACAAAGAATGTTGATCAATTAGGTCAGTGGACTGAAAAGTAGAAAATGGAGTTTAATTTGGATAAATGTGAGGTATTGCATTTTGATAAAACAAGCAAAGACAAAACTTACACAATTAAAATTAGGGCCTTGGAAAGTGTTGTAGAACAGAGAGACCTGGGGTTCAGGCACATAATTATTTGAAGTTTGCATCACATATAGATAGGATGGTTAAGAACGTGTTTAGCATGTTTGCCTTTATTGCTCAGACTTTTGAGTGTACGAGTTGGACATTATGTTAAGGTTATACAGGACATTGGTGAGTCCTCTTCTGGAGAACTGTATCCAGTTCTGGTCTCCCTCTAAAAGGAAGGATATTATTAAGTTGGAGAGAGTTCAGAAGAGATTTACCAGGATGGTGCCAGGAATGGAAGGTTTGAGTTATAAAGGGAGGCTGGCTAGGCTGGGACTTTTTTTACTGGAGTCTGGGAAAGAGGTGATGTTATAAAGATTTATAAAATCAAGAGGAGTATAGATAAGATGAATGACTGGTGTCTTTTCCCTAGGGTAGGGGATTTCTAGACAAGGGGGCATATTTTTAAGGTCAAAGGAGATTAAAAAAAGACATGAGAAGCAACTGTTTTACACAGAAAGTTATTCATGTGTAGAATGTATGTCTGGGGGAAGTGGTGGTTGCAGATACAATTACAGTGTTTAAAAGACACTTCGATAAGTACATGAATAAGAAATGTTCAGAGGGATATGGGCCAAGTTCTAGGAGATGTGACTTGTTTAGTTTGGGATTATGGTTGGCATGGACTAGTTGGTCGAATGGGTCTATTTCTGTGCTGCAGGACTTTATAACCCACTTTGCCATTCATCATGACCATAGTTGATACCTGGCTTCCACTCCATCTTCCTGCCCACTCCCCATATTCCTTGATTTCCTAAGAGACCAAAAATCTGTCTATTCCAGCCTTAAATATATTCAAAAGAAAGCATTCATAATTCCCTGAGGTAGGCATATCCAAAGATTTGCAATTTTCCTTGCATGAAAGGTTTGTGATTTTAAACTAGTGTAATATGAATGTTGGTCTATTTTTTGAAGGGATTTAACAATTAATTAGGTCAGCCTTTCTAGAACTATGACTTTAAACTAGAGTGTGCCTTCTGGAGTTTGCACTGAGAGGTTTATGAATGACAAGAGAAATCTTAATTGAGCAGAAGCTAGGTAAAACAAGTTTTTTGTTTAATTTAATATAAAGGTTTTTGAAAAATAGTTTGAAAGAGTACTACAGGCCAGTCAGCAGAGTCTCTCCTTTAAAAAAAAATGCAGAGCCATTAGCAAAATAAGTTACCTCAGTGAATGGATATAGTTTTTGCAGCTTCCAGGACAGAACTCAGTGGCATGGTGGCTCAGTGGTTAATACTGCTACCTCACAGTGCTAGGGACCCAGGTTAAATTCCACCGTCAGTCATTGGTCTATGTGGAGTTTGCATGTTCTCCCCGTGTCTGTGTGGGCTTCCTCACACTGTCCAGGCTAGGTGGGTTAGCCATGGGAAATGCAGGGTTACAGGGAGGGGCTGCTCTTCAGAGGGTTGGTGAAGACTGAATGGCCTACTTCCACAACATAGGGAATATGTGTAAATATTTCTATTACCTTTCTTCAGCCGGAGAGTGGTGGGCCTGTGGAATTCATTGCCACAGAGCGTAATGGAGGCCAGGACATTAAATGTTTTCAAGGCAGAGATTGATAAATTCTTAATCTTGCAAGGAATTAAAGGATATGGGGAGAGTGTGGGTAAGTGGCGTTGAAATGCCCATCAGCCATGATTAAATGGCGGAGTGGACTCAATGGGCCGAATGGTCTTACTTCCACTCCTTTTTTTTAATGGTCTTAACTCAGCAGATCAATAAAAAAAGGTGAGGAAGCGTAAGCTCTATGTTGCATGAGTGGTCAAGAGAAATTGTCTATGCTCACATTTTCTATGAGAAGAAACAATTATGTCAAACCTGTTCCTTTGATAGGAAAGGAAAATTTTTCTACTTTTTGAGTAACAAATATGATGTTGGGGACTACTTAGGACTTTATTTTGACAAGTGGTTTGAAATCTTTCAAACTGTTTTATATAAACAGTTTAAGCTTATTTTATTTTTATTTATTTCATGTAATGAAGTTTGTCTTGTTGTTAAAACTCTTGAATGTTTATGCTTTGGTCACTTTAAACTAAAACAAAACAAACTGTGTCCTACCTGGTCAGATTCCATTCTGGGTTCTCATTTAAAAACTGAAAGAACTGCAGCTGCTGTAAATTAGAAACAGAAATTGCTGGAACAGCTCAGCAGTCTGGCAGCATGTGTGAAGAAAAATCAGAGTTGACGTTTCAGGTCCAGTGACCCTTCCTCAGAACTCATTTGTTTTGTATTTGGGATCTGATTCATTCAGTAGTAACATCACCAATAGTAACAATAGTAAGATCACAACATTTTTCAGTGGTTTATCCAATCTCTAATGATTGGACCCTTATCCAGGGCTGAGCCTTTGAGGGAAAAAAAAAGATAGCCAAATTGAACTGAGCCATTAAACATTGCCGTTTAACTTTTCAAACACAGTTATGCTTGGAGAGATGACTTGAGCTCTGTTAAAGTACCACACACATAAGAGCCCATGATGTTGGAGGTAAAATTCTTTGAGGAGATGACAGGCAGGATAGATAAAGGGGACAATGTGGATGTAATCTATTTGGATTTTCAGAAGATATTTGATAGGATGCCACATATTAAGCTACTTAATAAAATAAGAGCCCCTGGTTTAGAAGTATGACAGCATGAATAGAACCAGCTAACTAGTAGAAGACAGAAAATTGAGATAAGGGCATATTTTCAGGATTTCAACCTGTAAATTGTGGAGTGCCACAGCGGTCAGTGCTGGGGCAACTGTAATTTACAATAGATATTTATAACTTAGATGAGAAAAGTGAATGCACTACAGCCAACTTTGTGGATATCACAAAACCAGGTGAAAAGGCAAGTGGTGAGAATGACACAAAAATACTGGAAGGGGGTATAGACAGATTAAGCAAGTAGGGATAAAACTTGATAGATGGAATATAGCAAGTGAAATGAGAGATTATGCTTTTGGTAGGGAGAATACAGGAGCTGAATGTTATTTAAATGAATAATAACTGCAGCATGGAGAGATTCCTGGAATGGCGGGATTACCTTACACTGAAAGACTGGATCGACTAGGCTTGTATACCCTTGAGTTTAGAAGACTGAGAGGGGATCTGATTGAGACATATAAGATTATTAAGGGATTGGACATTCTGGAGGCAGGAAAGATGTTTCTGCTGATGGGTGAGTACCGAACCAGAGGACACAGCTTAAAAATACGGCGTAGACCATTTTGGACAGAGATGAGGAGAAACTTCTTCACCCAGAGAGTGGTGGCTGTGTGGAATGCTCTTCCCCAGAGGGCAGTGGAAGCCCAGTCTCTGGATTCATTTAAGAAAGAGTTGGATAGAGCTCTCAAGGATAGTGGAATCAAAGGTTATGGAGATAAGGCAGGAACAGGATACTGATTAAGGATGATCAGCCATGAAGATATTGAATGGTGGTGCAGGCTCGAAGGGCAGAATGGCCTACTCCAGCACCTATTGTCTATTATCTATTGTCTATTTTGGGGTTCTTGTCCATGAATCACAAAAAGCTAGCATCCATATCCAGTGGATGATAAGGAAGGCAGGTAGGATGGAGCCTTCAAAGGAAGATCTTGCTGAAACCATACAAGTCACTAGTTGGATCATACCGAGAACATAGTGGAGAGTTTTGGCCCCCTTATCAAAAGAAAGATATGCTGACTTTGGGGATAGTCCAGAGAGAGTTCACTAGGTTGATGTAAGGTTTGGAGGGACTGCCTTATGAAGAGAGGTTGTGTAGATTGAGCCTGTACTTGTTGGATTATAGAAAATGAGAGGGAACTTTATTGAAACTTTCATTTCTTAGAGGACTTGACATGGTAGTTGCTGAGAGGTCATTTCCCCTGTTGGGAGAGTCTAGAATCAGAGAGCATGGAATGAGGAGTTGCCTAGTTAGGACAGAGTTGATGAGGAATTTCTTCTCTCAGAAGGCAGTGGATCTGTGGAATTCTTTATAGCAGAAGGCTATCGAGGCTGTGTCAGTAATTATCTTCAAGGCTGAGAGATGTTTTCAATAATAAGGTAATCCAAAGGTATGGGGATAGTGGATGAAAGTGAGAAAAAAGTTATATGGATATGCTGAAACAGCAGGGTTGTGGAGCTAACTATATTGATCTTCAAAAACATGGCACTGACTTGATGAACACAATGGACTCCTTGCACTATTCTATGATTCTAAGCTAAATGAGAATATGTTTCTTCATAAAGCATAATGACAATAGGTTACATTTGAAAGAATTTTTTTCAAAAATAATTATTAACCTGTTACTCATTTATTTTTCATTAACATAATTTCTAATCGAACTGTTCAGAAATGTTATGCCACATCTAACCCAAATGTAAATATCTAGCCACAAAGGAAATTGCTTGATAATTGATGCATTCTGTGAAAAGTTTGAGGTGAAGCCAGGAAATGGTGCAAAAGTTTACATGCAATCTTTTATTGGAAGTGACTGTTTTTAGACTTTGCTGGAGTGAAGCAGCTTGGAAATGGTTGAAGTGATCACACATTGCTTCTGTACCAAAGTATTACCTGAACTGCCATTATTAGATTGATCTACATGGAAAACAAAAATAATTCACTTAAAAGATTTTTTTCAGTGTTCAAAGTGGATTAAACAATCAAGAGAGTGAAAAGACAGGGATCCATGCATCAATAGTTTCATTTTCTGTAACTACTGTTCATATTGCTGGGTTCCTTGTTTTAACTCTGTGCTTTTCTTCCTTTTCAATTTTTGTTTGCAGGACATCACCTCATCGCTGGATGACCGGAACAAAGGAGCGAATGTTAATTAAAGTTACAGACCGGGAACCAAGTTATTTATTGCATCAGGGTAATGGGAATGCTGAGAACCAGCCAGGAACACGGTCACGCCGGCCTTCAGGTCACCAGCTGTCTCACGCTCACAGCTTCGCATCAGATAGTGACAACCAGGTCTTCTTTACAGAGCGCAAATCATCTCCTTACCTGAAAAGGGCAGAGCATGTTGGTGGCTGTTCCCCAGTACTGGCAAGAGGGGAGCCTTATCATTCCCCAATCCATTACCAACACAGAAAATATTCCTTTGAATCCCAGCCCTCATCTCCTCGCTATGGCTATGAGCCTCCTCTTTATGAGGAGCCTCCTGTTGAATACCAGGCACCTATTTATGATGAGCCACCCATGGAAGTGCAGTGTGAGGGAATGAGCCTCTACAAAGCAGGGTCACCACAGAAATCACCAGTCCGGAAGCCACATCCAATGCTTCACTCACCCAAACAGGGCCAGAACTCTCCTTATCAGCATCTAGTATTAACAAAGCAAAAATGTCCAGAGAAATCCATGAGCTTAGAATACAGTCCAGTGGGCAAAGAACTAGTGAAGCAGCTGGTATATGTAGAGCAGTCTGGCTCCAGCCCAAAGTTCAAAACAAGTACAAAACATCGATATTCACCTAGTGCTACATCCACTATTTCTCACTCATTACAGCACAGCCATTCGTTGGTTAGAGACTTTCAGTGTTCTGATTCAAGATCTGCCGATTACAATGGCCTGGAAGGATCTGAAGCCAGGTATAGTCAGCAAGGCAGTCAGTTGATTCATGAGGACTCCATGTCATGGTCCAGCCAGCATGACTCGTTATCTTCAATAGGCTACTCCCCAAGCACAAGGAAAAGGAAAAGCAGGAAGCCCTCACTGACCCAAGAGACTTGCGGTGTGGTAGGGGAAAGCTGTGGAGAAATTAATCCTGTCCCAGAGCGGCTGCTGGCTGAAGAGAGGCACTCGCCCCTTGACAAGATTCAGGTGAGCCAGAGTGACAACAAGACCGTTGAGGCAGAGATGCTGCGGGGATACTCGGATGTACACACAACCCAGGCAAGGCTGGCACGAGAGGCACAGCAGCTCCATCACATCAAACAGCGCAGCAGCTGGGATTCCCAGAAAGAAGTGTCTGGTTATGAGAGTGATGGGGCCCTTCCTTTACCTATGCCAGGGCCTGTCGTTCGGGCTTTCAGTGAAGATGAAGCTCTGGCTCAGCAGGAGGGCAAACACTGGAAAAGGAACACATTTGAAAAGCTGGGCTTCCCTCAAGTGCTACTGGAAAAGAGTGTTTCTGTCCAAACTAACTTAGCTTCACCGGAACCTTACTTACACCCATCACAGGTAGGTCTTCAATGCAACCAGATCAGAGTTAACATGAGAGAGTAACTGTAAAGGTTAGCAAACAAAAGGTCATATTAGGTACCTTCCATGTTCACCAAGTGTAGGATGTTGGGATGACACTTTTATGCTCAGTGTTACTATTTGTGCAGATCTGGTGCAAAACAAGATTAAAGCAGATTAAAACTCTCTGTGTTCCACAAAGGAAGAACAGCCATACTTCCTGAATGTGACATGCTCTTTGCTTGCACAAGCTATTCTTGTAACAACTTTGACATTTTCTGATCATGAGCAGGAATATTTTTCTCATTAAACTAAAACTAAAAGTCAGAGTTCATGGAATAAAAAGGACAGTAACATCATGGAGACCAACTTGACTGAGTGATGAGAAACAGAGTCATAGTGTGAATGGGTGTTTTTTTTGAGCTGTCATAGATTTTGCAGCATTTCCTGATACATACTAATGATCAAGTTCTGGGTCTTCAGGGTACAATTTCAAAATTTGTGATAGATTCAAAACTTGGAAGCATTCTAATCTGTGAGGAGGGTAAGTTAGAGATTCAGAAGAAGATTCCAAAGACTTTGAGAGAGAAAAAGGGATCCTCATTTCTTTCCTTAATGAGTGACCCCTTATTTTTGAACAGTGACCCAAGTTCTAGATTGGCCTAGAAGAGGAAACGTTCTCTCCACATCCACCCAGGATCTCATATGTTTCAATCAAGTTCTCTTTACTCTTTAAAGTTCCAGTCAGTACAAACCTAACCTGCCTAATCTTTCCTCAGGTAAGCCCTCTCATTCCAGATATTAATCTGGCAAACCTTCTCTGAACTGCTTCCAATATGGCACGGTGGCTCAGTGGTTAGCACTGCTGCCTCACAGCACCAGCGAACTGGGTTCGATTCCACCCTTGAGTGACTGTCTGTGTGGAGTTTTCACATTCTCCCCTGTGTGGATTTCCTCCGAGTGCTCCAGTTCCCTCCCACAGTCCAAAGACAAGCAGGTTAAGTGGATTGACCCTGCTAAATTGCCCATAGTGTCCAGAGATGTGCCGAGTAGATGGGTTAGCCATGGGAAATGCAGCATAACAGGGATAAGGTAGGGGGATGGGTCTGATTGGACTACTGAGGGTTGGGGGTGTGGACTCGATGGGCTGAACGGCTTGCTTCCAGACTGTAGGGAATCTATGATCCAATACATTTACATGGTTCTTTAAATAAACAGACCAGTACTGTTCATTTTACTCCAGAAAGGATCTCATCAGAGCTCCGTATAAGTGAAGCATAATCTCCCAGCTTTTGTATTTGATTCTCCCTGCAATAAACATTTACATTGTATTAGCTTTCCTAATTACTTATGTACTTGCATACCAACCTTTTACAATCCATGCAGTAGAGCATCTAGATCCCCCTGCATTTGGAGCTCTACAATCTCTCTCCATTTACATTATACGCTTCTGTTATGATCCCAGCTGATGTTATTGCTGGATGAGTCAGATCCCTGACTGAAATCTGGCTTGATAGATCATATTTAGTTTTTGTTTAAAGAGATGGTCTGTCACTGAAGCATAAGCACTATTTGTTTTAACAATTGTTAAAAAAAAGATTATTTTGCAAATAAGATAACATAGAAATAAACCAAGCTCATTGTAAAGAAATACACAAATTGAAATATTTTGAACACAGTAAAAGTGCAATATTCCAACTGCAAACGTTTACAGTTTTCTTTGACATGATTATGAAGAAACGTTATTGGATTTGAAGCATTAACTTTGGTTTCCCTTTCTTGAATAAGTGCTGACGCTGTCTAATCCTGTTGCTGTTTTTCAAGTGCTCTGCTATTAAATCTTTTATATGGGCTATCTTTTCATGGACCGTGGATCTTTTACCAATGTTCCTTCTCCCTGATTATAATACTGTCCCTTATATTTCATGAGCTTTAATTTTGTTGCCTAGCCTGTTATGTAGCACCTTATTATATGCCGTTTAAAAACACGTGCACTACATCAAATGCATTATGCTCATCCACCCTTTATCTCCTCATCAAAAATATTAATCCAGTGAGTAAAAAATAACTTGCCTTAATATATCTATGCTGTTTTTCCTTAATCCACGTTTGTCCAAGTGATTCTTAAATTTTGTCCAAAACTTCTATTTCTAAGAACTTCACTGCCTGAGTTCTAGATGATTGGCTTGTCTTTGTTGGGTTTTTCCTCATTCCCTTTTCTGAACATGGATGCAACAGTCGGAATTCTCCAGTTCTCTGGCACCATTCCTCCATATAAAGGAAGATTGGACATGGCCAGATCCTGCGCTATTCTCACCCTTACTTTCCTCGTTCTCCTCAGAGGCATCTCATCCTGGTAACTTAGCAACTTTAAATATGGTCTATGTTTTAGCCTGTCCAGCATCTCAATTTCCATTGTGACTTGGGCTGTGTATTCCTTTTGGTAAAGACATCTACAAATTTCTCATTTAGTAGGTCAGCCATTCCTACTGCTCAGCATGTAAATCCCCCATTGGCTGTGCTCCTGCTTTTACCACCCTTTTACCTGTTAGTAGACTTTTAATGCTAGCTATCTGTCTTTTCTCATGCTCCCTTTGTTTCTCTTCTTTATTTTTTCACTTGCTTTTTGAACTTTCTATCTTTGACCTGGCTCTCAATTATATTATACACTTGCTATATGTCTCAAGTTTTCTGCTTCATCTAACTCACTGTTTCTTTTTTAATTCTCTAGATTTCTTCGCCTTGCCATTTCTCCTCATTGGAATGTACCTCAACTGTACCCAAACTATTTCCTCTTATTTAATGACAGTTATTGTGCCAATCTTTGGTTTACCTGGGCCAGATTTGTTTTCACCCAAATTTCCCAGATTAAATATTTTTATTTTGGACTAATTTCTATCTAATTTAAACTCTCAGCTTTTATTTTTCTGTTCATTTCTATGCTAGGTAACTTGTTGTTATTGTGTACAAAGTTAAAAATCACACAACACCAGTTGTGCAGGTTTATTTGGAACGACAAGCTTTCAGAGCACTGTTCCTTCATCAGGTACCAAATAAACCTGTTGGATATAACCTGGCATTGTGTGATTTTTAACTTTGTACACGATAACAACAAGTTCGCCCCAGTCCAACACCGCACTTCCACATCATTGTTATCTTGAGCATTGGTTTACTTTTGCAGTACATGTGAAACTTAGTGTGTTTCTGTACTGCACAGACCATGAAGGTCTCAGGAACAAAACAGAGCATGCTGGAGAAACACAGCAGATCTGGCAGCATCTGACCCTTCTGTGTTCCTCCAGCACTCTGTTTTTGATTCAGATTTCAAGCGTCCAGGTCCTTTGTGTTTATTTTAAGGTCTGAGGTATGTCGTGAGTTAGCTGACCTGAGCTAGAATGTCAGAGCAGCGAATGCTATATTTGCGCAATAATTTCCTCAAGCTCATGAGGAGGAAATTTCAGAAACAATTCCTCTACAACAACTCCAGATGAGAAAAAACCTTGTGTGTGGATGAGGGTGCCGAATGAGAATGAGATAAAATTCCATATTGTTGACCCTCACTGTCTGTCCAGACTAATATGTGAAGTACCACAGAGGTAATGGAACTTTGCTGCCGTCTATAATGCTGTACATAAACTCCCAGGAGAGTAGGGCAATAAACTTGCACAGTAACAATGAAGCATAAAGTAGGGAATAAATTAGTTGGCAACATTGGATGTGGAGAGCAAGAGAATTAATTAAGGAAAGAGAGAAAATTAAAGGTGTATTTTTCTTCAAAGTTTGTGAGAAAATTTGTAGCTCGGGTGCTCGTTGCTGTGGTTCTGTTCGCCGAGCTGGAAGTTTTTGTTGCAAACGTTTCGTCCCCTGTCTAGGTGACATCCTCAGTGCTTGGGAGCCTCCTGTGAAGCGCTTCTGTGGTGTTTCCTCCGGCATTTATATTGGCCTGTCCCTGCCGCTTCCGGTTGTCAGTTTCAGCTGTCCGCTGTAGTGGCCGGTATATTGGGTCCAGGTCTATGTGTTTGATGATGGAGTTTGTGGATGAGTGCCATGCTTCTAGGAATTCCCTGGCTGTTCTTTGTTTGGCTTGCCCTATAATGGTAGTGTTGTCCCAGTCGAATTCATGTTGCTTGTCGTCTGCGTGTGTGGCTACTAAGGATAGCTGGTTGTGTCGTTTCGTGGCTAGTTGATGTTCGTGGATGCGGATCGTTAGCTGTCTTCCTGTTTGTCCTATATAGTGTTTTGTGCAGTCCTTGCATGGGATTTTGTACACTACGTTAGTTTTGCTCATGCTGGGTATTGGGTCCTTCGTTTTGGTGAGTTGTTGTCTGAGAGTGCCTGTTGGTTTGTGTGCTGTTATAAGTCCTAGTGGTCGCAGTAGTCTGGCTGTCATTTCAGAGATGTTCTTGATGTATGGTAGTGTGGCTACTCCTTTGGGTGCCGCAACCTAGACAGTGTATTTTTCTCTCCAGTTTTCTTCTTTCTGGTTTTTGTTTGCCTATTCCTCAATAGATTCTTGCTCTTCTTCCTTGGATCTTTCAAACCTTCAACCTAAAGTTATGTAAGCACTGTAACATTAATAACAATGGAGACCTTACAACACACTAAAAATAGAGACTCCTTTTTATTCCTTACCAAATTATATATCAGGTTTAACAAAAAAAAAATTTATTAACCCTAATGCAAGGAGAACTTCAAGCTGAGAAACTGTTCAGAAATTGTCAACTGTTTTAATTAGTATTGGACTTCATAAGTAGGCCTACTTTATTCACATTGAGTTTGGAAAGCAGGTAAGCATCTGCATTCTTCAGTTGTTGCCTGTGATTGATTGTGTGTATAATCATTATGCTTGCACTTATGAGCATGTAGCTCTCCTGTGCTGAATATTAAACATCAGCAAAGTGTAGTTCCACATTGAATTTCCCTGCTAATTCATGGTGGAATCTGTATTGATGGGGCCTCTGCTATAGTCAGCAGCCCATTAGGAACTAAACAACAAATAAACCTTCTGCAAATTTGCTATTACTTTGTCGCCGATTTAGCATTTAACTTCATTTCAGGCTGAGATCAGTACCTTTTCTATTTTATATGACTGGTTAATTTTACATACATACTTAAATTATCAATGTGTTTCTGCAATCTCAAGCAACTTAAATCAAAATATATATGTGACAGCAAACATGATAATTGCTGAACTAACTACTTGATTATATCTTGAAGTTTAGAATAATTAACCCTGCTGATCCTGGTGGTTGTTTCATCTTGTGAATGGAATAAGTTAATAATTAACTGTGCACTGACAGCAGTAATCACGCTTATTGTGTTGGTAACTCCCTCTTGCACTTTATAAATCAAGTTTCAAGTTCTGCGATTTAATGGGCTTTTTCATTATTATTTGTAACATCAATTTGAAGCTATTTCAACAACTTTTGTATTTATAGTGTCTTTAATGTAATGAAACATTCCAATGTTTTCATAGGAGCATTTTAAAACAAGGTTCAATACTGGGCCACAGAAAGAGGAATTAAAACAGGTGACAAAAAGCTTAGTCAGAGGTAGGTGTTAAAGTGTGTCTGAAAGGAGAATAGTGAGGTAGAGTGGCAGAGAAATAGCATACTCCAAACATTTAGGATTAAGGCAGTGGAGATTTGACCACCAATGGTGGAGCAATAAAATCAGAGGGATGCTCAAGAGAATCATAGAATCCCTACAGTGCAGAAAGAGACTATTCGGCCCATCAAATCTACACCAATCCTCTGAACAGCATCCCACCAAGACCCAATCCACATAACCCTGCATTTCCTTTGGCTAATCCACTTAGCCTGCACATCCCTGGACACTATGGGCAATTTAGCATGGCCAGTCCACAATTCATCTTTGGACTGTGGGAGAAAGTCAGAGCACCCAGAGGAAACCCATGCAGACACAGCAAGAGTGTGCAAACTCCCCATAGACAATCACTCAAGGCTGGAAACGAACCTTGTGCACCTCAGTTAGATATCCCCTCAGCCTGCCCTAAGGATAATAACTCCAGCCTATTTAGTCTCTCTTTGTAGCTGATTTTCACATTCTAGGCAACATCCTGGTGAATCTCCTCTGCACCCTCTCCAGTGCAGATACATCCTTTACGTAGTGTGATGACCAGATCCCAAAGCAATCATGGCCTGCCTAAAATTATATACAGCTCCATCATGATCTCCCTGCTCTTATCTTCAAAGCCTTGTCTAATGGAAGTCATATGCCTTCTGAACCATATTATTTACTTGTCCTGCTACCTTCAACATGCACATCAAGCTCCCTCTGATGCATTGTACTTCCTAGGCTCCTACCCCTCGGGACATACTCCCTTAGAACATAGAACATTACAGTGCATACAGGCCCTTTGGCCCTCGATGTTGCGCCAACCTGTCATTCCAATCTGAAGCCCATCTAACCTACACTATTCCATGTACGTCCATATGCTTGTCCAATGACGACTTAAATGTACTTAAAGTTGGTGAATCTATGACTGTTGGAGGCAAAGCATTCCATACCCTTACTACTCTGAGTAAAGAAACTACCTCTGACATCTGTCCTATATCTATCACCCCTCAATTTAAAGCTATGCCCCCTCATGCTCGCCGTCACCATTCTTGGAAAAAGGCTCTCCCTGTCTAACCCTTTGATTATCTTATATGTCTCTATTAAGTCACCTCTCAACCTTCTTCTCTCTAACGAAAACAGCCTCAAGTCCCTCAGCCTTTCCTCATAAGACCTTCCCTCCATACCAGGCAACATCCTAGTAAATCTCCTCTGCACCCTTTCCAAAGCTTCCACATCCTTCTTATAATGCGGTGACCAGAACTGTACACAATACTCCAAGTGCGGCCGCTCCAGAGTTTTGTACAGTTGTAGCATAACCTCATGGTTCCGGAACTCGATCCCTCTATTAATAAAGGCCAAAACACTGTAAGCCTCCTTAACAACCCTGTCAACCTGGGTAGCAACTTTCAAGGATCTATGAACCTGGACACCGAGATCTCTCTGCTCATCTACACTACCAAGAATCTTACCATTAGCCCAGTACTTTGCATTCCGGTGGCATGCCTTGTTAGTCCTCCCAAAATGCAGTGCCCCATACTTTTCAGGTTTAAATTCCATTTACCACTGTTCAACTCATCTGATCAGCCCGACGATATAATCCTGAAGCCTAAGGCTTTTCTCTACGTTATTTACTGCGCCATCAATTTTTATTTCACCCATGGACTTATTGATCATACCTCCCATATTCATGTCCTAATCATTAATAAACGCAACAAACAACGAGGGACTCAGCACCACTTTCAAACCTTAGTTAGCTATGGTTAGAGCCTTGCTGTGTCAGAGGATCTGGAGAACATTCAGTGAAGATTTGCAAAGATGATACCAGAAAGACATGGGTGATCATAGTCAAAAAGAACGATCGGGTTGGGCCTTTTCTGTTTTTATAAAAGAGTGAAGTAATGGAGGTATTGAAAATTATGATAAGTTCTGATAGACTAGATGTAGGTTGTTCAACACATCGTGTCTGCTTGAATGAAATCATTGCTGATCTGATACATGCTTAACTCCACTTTGCAACCTTTTCCCCATAACCTTACAAATCTATCTGTCTCAGTCTTGAATATACTTAATCCGGCCTCTCCCATACCCTGCCACAAAGAATTCCACAGATTCACTTCCTTCTGAGAGAAGAAATTCCTTCTCATCTCTATCTTAAATGAGCGATGCCTTACTCTGGAATTTTGTCCTCTTGACACTGTTTCCTCTTGTGGTAAAAATCATAACTGGAGGCTCTCAATATGAGATTGTCATCAAGAAATCCAATAATGTTTAAATTCCCTACAGTGTGGAAACCAGGCCTTTGGCCTAACAAGTCCATTCTGACCCTCCGAAGAGCAACCCATCCAGACCCATTTCCCTCTGACTAATGCTATGGGCAATTTAGAATGGCCAATCCACCTGACCTGCACACCTTTGGATTGAGGGAGGAAACCAGAGTACCCAAAGGAAATCCACGCAGACACGAGGAGAATGTGCAAACTCCACGCAGACAGTCGCCCAAGGCTGGAATCGAACCTGGGTCCCTGGTGCAGTGAGGCTGCAGTGCTAACCACTGAGCCACCGTGCCAACAGGAATTGGCATGAACAGTGCAGATACATTTGGATAAGTATTTGACGGCATGGATAAGAGATGGTTGCCGATTTAGAGAAGGAAAGTGAGAAAAGGCTTGACAGAAGCATAACTATCACTTGTTAAAAATCATTCATGAGATGTGGGTAACGTTGTCCAAGCCAGCATTTATTGTTCATCTGTAATTGCTCTTGAGAAGATGGTAATGAGTTGCTGCGTTGAACCCCTGCTGGCCCAGTATCCTTACATCCTTAGTACTGTTAGGAAGTTCGAGATTTTGACTAAGCGATACTGCTGGAGCAGCATTATATTTCGAAGTCAGGAGATGGGTGGCTCGGAGGGGTATCTGCAGGGAGTGGTGTCCCCATGTATCTGCCACATTTGTTCAGCTGGAAGACCTATTTCTGTGCCATATATCCAACATAATCAATATTGCTTTTTGTTCTTGTCTTATCAACAAAGAGGAAAAATCCACCTTGCCCCTTCTTTCCATAAATCTGGAATAGAATATCCCTTATTGTCACATGTACTCAAGTTCAGAAGTCCGGTACAGTGAAAAGTTTTACAATGTTGTCTGTTATGGTGCCATCTTCAGTACAAGGGCTGAGTTACAAATCGTAGATACAAAAAAGGAATAAAATGAAAAGTAGTTGCATTACTTTACACTGTTTATACAGTAAGTTAGAAATAAGGCATAGTTAAAGGTTTGACATTGCCATCTGATAAAAGAAAATTGAACTGAACATTACATTGCAGTATAGGGTGTAGGTTTGCTCGCTGAGCTGTAGGTTTGATATCCAGACGTTTCATTACCTGGCTAGTGGCGACCTCCAAGTAGCAGTAGCTCAGTGCAGGAGCTTCCACACATGGTCTGATTGCCCGGACAAGACCCCAGACCAACAACTGTTCCCAATCTGCACCAAACCAGCACTCAGCTGCTCCACGAAACATTCTGGGACTGCCTCCCCCAAACTTGCTCGCTGCTCTGGGACTGTTGCCCCCTCGCCCTGCCCACTGCTCTGGGACTGTTGCCCCCTCGCCCTGCCCACTGCTCTGGGACTGTTTCCCCCTTGCCATGCCCACTGCTCTGGGACTGTTTCCCCCTTGCCATGCCCACTGCTCTGGGACTGATTTTCCCCCCCACCCTGCCCTGCCCACTGCTCTGGGATTGTTTCTCCCTCGCACTGCCCACTGCTCTGGGATTGTTTCCCCCTCACCCCCCTGTCCATTTCTCTGGGACTGTTTCCCCCTTGTCCTGCCCACTGCTCTGAGACAGTTTCCCCGTCGCCCCGCCCACTGCTCTGGGACGGTTTCCCCCTCGCCCCGCACACTGCTCTGGGACTGTTTCCCCCTCGCCCCGCCCACTGCTCTCGGACTGTTTCCACCCTGCCCTCTGCTCGGGGACTGTTTCCCCCTCGCCCTGCCCACTGCTCTGGGACTGTTTCCCCCTCGCCCTGCCCACTGCTCTGGGACAGTTTCCCCCTCGCCCTGCCCACTGCCCTGGGACTGTTTCCCCCTCGCTCTGCCCACTGCTCTGGGACTGTTTCCCCCTCGCTCTGCCCACGGCTCTGGGACAGTTTTCCCCTCGCCCTGCCCACTGCCCTGGGACTGTTTCCCCCTCGTCCTGCACACTGCTCGGGACTGTTTCCCCCTCGCCCTGCCCACTGCTCTGGGACTGTTTCCCCCTCGCTCTGCTCACTGCTCTGGGACTGTTTCCCCCTCGCCCCGCACAATGCTCTGGGACTGTTTCCACCTCACCCTGCCCACTGCTCTGGGACTGTTTCCCCCTCGCCCCGCACACTGCTCTGGGACTATTTTCCCCCCTCCACCCTGCCCACTGCTCTGGGACTGTTTCTCCCTCGCCCTGCCCACTGCTCTGGGACTGTTTCCCCCTCGCCCCGCACACTGCTCTGGGACTGTTTTCCCCCCTCCACCCTGCCCTCTGCTCTGGGTCTGTTTCCCCCTCGTCCCGCACACTGCTCTGGGACTGTTTCTCCCTCGCCCTGCCCACTGCTCTGGGACTGTTTCCCCCTCGGCCCGCACACTGCTCTGGGACTGTTTTCCCCCCTCCACCCAGCCCATTGCTCTGGGTCTGTTTCTCCCTCGCCCTGCTCACTGCTCTGGGTCTGTTTCTCCCTCGCCCTGCTCACTGCTCTGGGATTGTTTCCCCCTCGCCCTGCCCACTGCTCTCGGACAGTTTCCCCCTCGCCCTGCCCACTGCTCTGGGACAGTTTCCCCCTT
The DNA here is from genome assembly GCF_004010195.1 of Chiloscyllium plagiosum. Classification (NCBI taxonomy): domain Eukaryota; kingdom Metazoa; phylum Chordata; class Chondrichthyes; order Orectolobiformes; family Hemiscylliidae; genus Chiloscyllium; species Chiloscyllium plagiosum. Next base: position 116,993,632 of record NC_057714.1, on the reverse strand, counting down.
GCCCTGCCCACTGCTCTGGGACTGTTTCCCCCTCGCTCTGCCCACTGCTCTGGGACTGTTTCCCCCTTGCCCTGCCCACTGCTCTGGGACTGTTTCCCCCTCGCCCTGCCCACTGCTCTCGGACAGTTTCCCCATCGCCCTGCCCACTGCTCTGGGACAGTTTCCCCCTTGCCCTGCCCACTGCTCTGGGACTGTTTCCCCCTCGCCCTGC
>NC_057714.1:116959018-116986386 GCF_004010195.1 Chiloscyllium plagiosum | reverse complement strand
GCACACTGCTCTGGGACTGTTTCCCCCTCGCCCCGCACACTGCTCTGGGACTGTTTCCCCCTCGCCCTGCACACTGCTCTGGGACTGTTTCCCCCTCGCCCTGCACACTGCTCTGGGACTGTTTCCCCCTCGCCCTGCACACTGCTCTGGGACTGTTTCCCCCTCGCCCTGCACACTGCTCTGGGACTGTTTCCCCCTCGCCCTGCACACTGCTCTGGGACTGTTTCCCCCTCGCCCTGCACACTGCTCTGGGACTGTTTCCCCCTCGCCCCGCCCACTGCTCTGGGACTGTTTCCCCCTCGCCCCACCCACTGCTCTGGGACTGTTTCCCCCTCGCCCTGCACACTGCTCTGGGACTGTTTCCCCCTCTCTCTGCCCTCTGCTCCCGGAATGTTTCCCCCACACTTCCCTATGATCTGGGACTGTTTCCCTGCCATGCACCTGTTCCCAGTCTGCTTACCCCTGTGTCAGCTGCTGCCCCGGGACTGCTCGGTTGTAACTTCAGAGCGTTTTCTCATGACATGGAGCATCAGATGCATTCTGTGTTGTAGCTTATCTCCAATTTCAATCGCCTCCCAACAATGATGCCAGCAGTGGGTGCAGTGCTCAAACGGAGTCCCTGTTAACATTTTAAGTAGGATATTAATTACTTCATGGCTTTCACTTTGCACCAATTATAAGTGCAGTCTTAACTTGGAGTAAGTCCACCCCTCCACAGAGCAAAGGACATTGAAGCTTCTGAGATGAGCTCCCTTGTTGGCTTGGTTGCTGTTGTCAGGCCATACTTTATCTCTGAATCTTCAGTGCACAAGTTCATGTTGATGAAAGGGAGAAGCAGCACTGCACAGATGCAAAAATGATGGCATAGGCAAATTTTGCATGTGAGTCTACTCATCCCACTATGCTGTCTTGCTGAAAATCTATCTCTCAGTTCATTTTGCTACGCCATTTCAAACTTTTCTTTTTCAAACATTCATTGACTTCTTCTTTAAAAGCCATTACAAATTCAGCTTCTACCATGGTTTGTAATTGAGCAAATCTCAATTAAGCAAGAAATGAATTCTACTGATTGATACTGTTCTTAAGAGCATAGATGCAAGAGTAGATCATTCTACCCATCAAACCTGCCCTACTATTCAGTGCTACTTTCCATACTATCACCATATCCCTTACTATCATTCGTTCTGGAAATGCTCTTGATATCAACTTATTGACTAGTGTACATTATTTTTCCTTATTCACATTATGAAAATTTCCCATCATCATGCCACTGAAAAGAAGTACACTTCTAAAGTCTCTGATCCCTCATACCCTTGTTCACCTATACATCCTTGCAAAGCGTGACATCATAACTTGAAATGCAACCTAGTCAATGAGTTACAAATGTTTTCAAATCTGTCAATGGGATCACCATTTCCTTCTCTCTAATCTATTCTCGCTCTGCGATCTTTATGATATATGCATTCCTCAAACCCTTGAGCATCCCTGATTTTGATCACCGCATTAATATTTGTAAGTTTTGGAATGCCCATCATGAACCTCTGTACTTCATTTTCCAAACTTAAGAGTATTATTTCAACTAACATCTTTGATCAAGCTTTTGGGTATCTGCCTTACTTATACTCAATGTTTTTCAGTGATGAAATGCCACTTTCTAAATTAAAGGCGCTATATAAATGCAAACTATTGGTCTTTGTTACCTCCTTGCATTTGCTTTTTAATTCTTCTTTCTAAACATAAGATCTCTCTTTTTCAATGCATCTATATCAAACAGCACTTGGTTCTTTTTGTAGATTTAGGTACCCAAGCACTCTCTCGCTCTCTCTCTTTTTACTATTTTGTGTATTTGACGATCCAGAATGAATTGTTTTACTTCTCTGCGCTGAGGTTATTTGGCATCTGTCTGATCAATCCTGTAAAATGCCTTGTTCAGTTGAAACCTGCTCACAGTCCTCTTGTTGTTAGCAATACTGCCAGTCTTTGACTGCAAATTTTGATCTGTGAGGTGAAAGAAATGCTTTTTATTTTGGAATTCTCCCTGTTAGATCCTTATTTGGTTGTTCTAGCTTGAGAAATAGTCTGAGAGGTGGCAAGCTGATGGAGCAACCCTTTTTAAATAAAACTTTACACACAGGTTTTAAAATATGTACACTGCTAGCTTATTTTATTTATAGTTAACAGGTAAATTATAGTTGTCAAACACAAACAAAGCCGCAGGAATGCATGGAATATTGCTGTTCACACTCTGACTTGAGTAGTATAATCAACCAATGTGATTGCCTGCCTATTTTTAGAGTGTTTTAAGTGTTGTGTAAATTATGCAGATAAGCTCAGTCATTACATTCTGATAGAAGGCAGGGCCAAGAGAAATCTCTTCGGACTTTTCTCCCGTTCATTTAGATCGGGCCTATTTTCTCCCATTACCCAGCAAAAATCTACCAATTTCAGTCTTGAACACCAGTCTTTAACTGTAACCTCTGTTGTGGAACAGGGAGGTGAAAGAGCAGTTGAGTATTTATCAACTGGCCATCTGATTCAGGTCATGACGGAGCACTATCTCAGTTTGAGGAAAGTATAGGTCTGCTTGTAGAATTTCACTCTGGTCAAACCTGGGTTCCTTTGGTTTATTTGGCCCATTGATTGGACAAAGCGCCGGACATTAGCGAGCCTTGAAAATTCTCTTTGTTTTATTCATCCACAAAATGTGGACATTGCCAGCTGAGCCAGCATTTATTGCCCATCCCTAGTTGCCCTTGAGAAAGTGCGGGAGAGCTGCCTTCTTCAACTGCTGCAGTGCATATGATGTACGTACACCCACATTGCTGTTAGGGAGGCAGTTTCAGAGGTTCTACTGAGCCTCAGTGAAGGAACAGTGACTTAGTTCCAAGACAGAATAGTGTGTGGCTTGGAAAAGAGTTTACAGGTAGAGGTTTTACCCTGCACCTGCTGTCCTCATCCTTGTAGATGGTAGAGGCCACAGATTTGGAAAGTGCTGTTGAAGCAGTTGCTGCAGTACACTTTGTACATGGTACGCACCGCTTTTACTATGTGCTGATGGTGAAGAAATTGAATTTTGAAGGTGGTAGGTGCGGGCTGCCAATTGAGCAGGTTATTCTACCTTGGACGATGTTGAGCTTCTTGAATGTTGTTGGAACTGTATTCACCCAGTCAAATGGAAGGTATTCCAATACATTTCTGACTTGTGCCTTATAGATGGTGCACAGTCATTAAGGAGTCAGGAGATGAGTTGCTCGTTGCAAATCTTCTAGATCTCACCTATTCTTGGAGGCTTAGCATTTATTTGGCTGTTCCTGTTCCAGATCTAATCACTGGTAGCTCCAAGATTTTGGTAATGAGGATTCTGTGATTAAATGCCAAGGAAAGATGGTTAGATTCTCTCTTGTAGAGAAGGTGATCATTTTTGTGGTGTGAATATTACTTGTCAACCTAAACCTGGATGTTGTCTAGGTCATACTTCAGTATCTGAGGAGCCATGAATAGTGATCATTGTACAGTCATCAGCGAACAATGCTGAAGGATTCAGAAATGGGAATTCCATTTGAATGTCATGGGGTAATGGTTCAATTTTCACTAGTTGCCTAAACTTGTGTGGCACAAATATTACTTGCTACTTGTCATCCCAAATCTGGGTATTGTCCAGATCTTGCTGCATTTGCACATGGACTGCTTCAGTATCTGAGGAGTCATAAATGGTGCTGAACATTGTGCAACCATAAGTGAATATTCCAACTTCTGACCTTATGAAAGAGGGAAGGTCATTGATGAAACACTGAAGATGGTTGGGCGCAGAACAATACTCTGAGGAACTCCTGCAGCAATGTCCTGGAGCGGTAACAATTAACCTTCAATAACCACACCATCTTCCTTTGTGCCAGGTATAACTCAAACCAGTGCAGAGTTATGCCCTTGATTCCCATTAATTTCAGTTGTGCTAGGGACTCTGGTACCATAGCGAGTCAAATGTGACCTTGAAGTCAAGGACAATTACTCTCACCTCACCTCTGCGGTTAAGGTCTTTTATCTATGATTGTAATGAATTCAAGAACTGAATGACCCTGGTGGAACCAAAGCTGAGTCACACTGAGCAGGTTATTGCTTTTTCCCAGTCCCCAGTTTTGTTTTTATCTCAGCAGGCAACTTAGAAGTGAGTAAATGGTTTCCAGCCTTTCACAGTACTGCTTGAGTCCAGCTGCTCAGATCAGCATGAACCTGGCCCAGTGACATTGCTTCCTTAGAATATTACTGCCCACTCTGTGGGAAAGTGCCAGTCTGCTCTCTTCGAGGTGCAGCTGGAAGGTGGGCATAAAATCCTTACTTCAAAACTCAGCATCAGACAGCTGCCTTTATACGGTAACCGGTGAGGAAAGCTCCTTGCAGGTGGCAAGACTACTTTGGGTAAAAGCAAGGAATTGTGGATTTTGAGATTTTAATTTTTTCTGCATGAATGTACATATCTTGAGGTTCATTTTAATTCTCGAAATCATGCACTGTATGTCACCTCATTTATTACAAGAGGAATTTGTTCCACTTTAGGAATCTGCTAAGTTACTATAGTTACCACAGATTGTGCAGCATTTAAAGGAATATTACTGAAAAAAAACTTTACCATTAAATATATGGAAAATTAAAAATCAGTATTTTACTGAATTTTTCAAAAGTTATGTTTCTGTTTAATTTGTTGTTTAAATATTCTGGCATAAGATTATGGATTTTTTGTTGTTGTTGTTTCCTTGGCAGGTTTACATGGTCACCAACTTATTTTATTTTCCTTTTATTAAGGGTGGCACAGTGGCTCAGTGGTTAGCACTACAGCCTCACAGCACCAGGGACCCAGGTTCGATTCCAACATCAGGTGACTGTCTGTGTGGAGATTGCACAGTCTCCCTGTGTCTGCATGGGTTTCCTCAGGTTTCTTGCCACAGTCCAAAAATGTGCAGGTCATGCTAAATTGCCCATAGTGTTCAGTGCATTAGTCAGAGGGGAATGGGTGGGTTACTCTTCGAAAGGTCGGTGTGGACTGGTTGGGCCGAAGGACCTGTTTCCACACTGTAGGGAATCTAATCTAATTACATTGTTTTTAAACTTCAGTGATTTGTATTCAAGGTGGATATGTTTCATGACTTTAACTTGCATCTGACATGTCCACACTGCTATCTGTGGTTGGTTTTGTGCTACTTTTGTTTCATTCATACTTGTCATGGTGGTTTGTTTTACATTATGACATTTTTCCTGGACTTTCACACTGCAATAGCTCACTGACGTTTGATTACTGATATTGAGCCCACACTCCTGGCCCAGTCAATTCATTAAAGAAAATGTAAATGAATTTCATTTTGTTTCTGTGACCTTTCCTCCTCTCCCTCATCCTCAGCCAAGAAAGAAAGCAGGTCGATACTGCAGCTGCTGGATAATGCACAGACTGGCCCAACTATTGCTGCTTCTATCGTACTCACTGTGTCAGCAATCAGGAACACAGCTTCTATCTTGCCACTCCGTCGGAGCAGAATTTAATTTTTTGAAGCAAAAGTGATGTTTTCTCCTCAGGAGTGTTTCTTTCCTGTAATCAACAATTTCCACTTTAGCACAGTGCTGCACAATTGTTTAAAAAGATGCCTCCTGTGGTAAATTAATTTGTCACTGCCTGGGCTGGCTGACTGACATTCTCAGGTGAAACACTTACCTGCTGTTTCACACCTGTGGGCATGGGTTTGCATCCAGATCATGCTGTTTGGAGAAACGTATCCTCTCTCTGATGGTTTATATCTAAATAATGTGAGTTTACAAGTATAAAGTCAGATGGTTCTCTGGCCCAAATCCACTGTAGGAAATTGTCTATAATTTAACAGTAAATCATCGGTCTCAGTTGGAGTATAAAAATTCTTGGTGCAGGAAATGGAGATATTTGCAGAAGGTGGTTCGCTAAATTGGAGGCATTACAAAAACATGTTGGCAGTGTACCTTTAATGTAGTAACATTTCCCAATTTCTCAGGACACATTATCTGCTAAAACTGTGCCACAAGATATTGGAACAGATGATCAAAAGGTTGGACAAGGCAGTAGTAGGCTTCAAGAAGCAAGAGAGCAGTAAGGATGAGAGAATAATGAAGAGGTTCAGGGAGGGACCTCAACAGCTGAAGGCACCGTTGGAAACTTAGGCGGGATCGGAGAAGGGAATTTGGAGCATCAGAGTTCCCGAAGGGTTGTAGAGCTTGTGAAAGCTACACAGATAGGGAGGGGCAAGACTATTGAGGGATTTGTACATAAATTTGAAGTATTGTTGGACCTGAAGCCAACATAGGTCAGTGAGCACAGGGATCCTTAGAAAACAGTACTTGAGGTTGTTCTTGCTGATGTTTAGACAGCTTTCCCTGGGAATGTTTAAAGTTGAAATGCATTATGAAGTAAAGGAAAAATGTTTTCATTTCTTCTCATGAATATTCTTCAACTTGAAATGTATAAAAATGCACAACTCAACTTTAACGTGTGCAGTACAGCAATCCTTTTTTTCAATACGGGTCGTTCTGCTATAACACGACAGCTGTGTTCCTCGTGACCTCACGCTTTAGAAAATTATACTATGGCAAACCGCTATAGAAAATCGTGCTGTAGAAGATCGGTAATAGAAAATCGCTATACCCATTCAGTAGAAAGTTCGTATTATCCAAACAAAGTCAACATTCATCATTCATCAACCATGTTGTATCCAATTCGCGCTGAAGAAACATGCATCATAGCAGAATTACTTGTACCTTTTTCAGTGCTTGAAAAAAGTGAATTATTCAGAACTAAATTGGGGACCATGTCAAATAAAGCAATTACTTGGTTGTCCAGTATTTTAGGAGATCATAAGAATGTGAAAGGAGTCAATCCTTCCTAGTTTTGTTGCCGCTGACGGTCTTCAAAGTCGAGTATAAATCAATGAGACTTTGTACAGATAAAGCAGTTAAGCACTACAGTGTTATATTTTATCAACATCCATGGAAAGGACATTTTTTTTCTTTATTAGAGTCATAGAATCGTACAGCGTGGAAACAAACCATTCAGTTCAACTGGTCCAGCCAACCACGTACACAAACTAAGCTAGTTCCACCCGCCTGCATTTGGCCCAACCTTCCTATTCATGTACTTATTCAAATGTCTTTTAAACGTTGTAACTGTATCTGCATCAATCACTTTATCAGTCAGTTCATTCCACACACGAACCACTCTCTGCCCTTCATGTCCTCTTTAAAACTTTCTCCTCTCACCTTAACATATACCCAGTAATTTTGAAATCCCCCACCTTTGGGAAAAGATCTTTGTTATTCGCCTTATCTCTACCCTTCATGATTTTATAAACTGCTATAAGGTCACCCTCAACTTCCTATCCTCCGTTGAAAACAGTCCTAGTCTAGCCAGGCTGTTTTTATAATTCAAACCCTCCATTGCCAGCAACATCCCAGTAAATCTTTTTCTAAACCTTCTCCGGTTTAATTATGTCCTTCCTATAACGGGTGACCAGACCTGGACACGGTGAGGCTTCTTCTGCAGCACTAACATCCTGTACAGCCTCAACATAATGTCCCAATCCTATACTCAAAGGTCTGAGCAATGAAGGCAAGCGTGCTAAACACCTTAATCACCCCGTCTACCTGTGATGTAAATTTCAAGGAAGGTATCTTAAAAGGAGAAGCTTTTGAACTTTTTTCAAAATTAGAAGCTGATGGGTTATACCAAGCAGCCTTTGTACCTCTGAGCATTGTCTAGATTCACATGATGATAGAATCTTCAGGATAAAAGAAGATGATTCAGCCCTCTGTGCCTATGCTGACTATTTTAAAGAGCTATCTATTTAGTCTCATTCCCATATTCTTTTCCCACACTCCAATTATTTCATCTGCTTCAACTATTTGTCCAGTTCTCTTTTGAAAATTGTTCTTGAATTTTCTTCCACTGTTTTCCAAATTGTAATGTAAAATTATTCTCTCTATTTTTCTTAAGAAATTTTCCCAATGACATTAAAGCTGTGTTTTCACCTTACTGATGCTTTTACCAACAGGAACAATTTCTCCCTACGTATTATCAGTTCTGTTAAATTTATCCTTAACCTTATCTCCTCTAATTAGAACAATCATGGTCTCTTTAATCATTCTACACAACAAATGATGCTAATCCTTGGTATGTTCTAGTATATCTCCTCCACGCTATCACTGACATCCCGACGTCTTTCCTGATATAGGGTGCTCAGTATTGGACTGAATGTTCTGCCTGAGACCTAATCACTTAGCCCTTGTTCAGATTGCTTCCTGCTGTACCTTCCATATGACCCGCTTCATATATTAAAAGCCATGGCCCACAAATGTACTACAAAAACATATAGTAGAGGTAAGAGATGATTGCTGAGAGGGGAATAGGAAGATAGATTAGAAACATAATGCTACTTACTTCTTAAAAGTCCTGCGATAGAGAAGAATTACAGTTAATCTGTGGTTGATGTACTCTCACAGCAGACCTTTGCTTTATACCCCTGGGTTTTCAGACAGTCAAAGACTGCAGCCCAAGGGCAAACAGTGGGTTAAGTTCAATTCATCTTCATGTAGCAACTTAATAATCTGACGACTCAGGGGAAAACTTTCCTGTTTCCTCCCTGGAGATGAGCTTCTGATCATTAGTCATTTTTTCTAAGTATGTAATCCTTCTATACAAGAGGTGGTGATCTGCACATATTATGTAATTCATTGTGGTTTTAAAATTTGAAAGAAATTCCAATTTGTACCCTGCTTGGGAGAGCAGATTGATTTTCAAATCTTCCTGCTCCAGGTTTTTGATTACCTCATCTGGCTTAGTTCTAGAAAAATAGACAAGAGATTAATTGCCATGATTGTTCAACAATCAATAACTGCTAGATGGTAGAAGGCAAACTGGATAAATTTTGGAGTTTTTTTTGTCTGTCATGACTGAGATAGGAGAAATACACTGTCTTTCTTGAGTTCCAGTATTCTATCAGTTAAACATAAGGTGAATTGTTTTACCCATTTCCTGATAGCCAATTGTATGCTTTCTCTATATTAAACTTAAAAACTGCATCAATCAAGTTCCCTTAATAAAGACAAAATTATTGATGTATTTTAAAGGAAATCTTGACAATGAAGATGCAAAACTCATTAACATGGTTTGTAATATGAAAATGTAAAATGTTTACCAACCCAAAGAAAACATGCACAAACACATAGTAAAAGGAAAATATATGATTTTTCTCTGCACAGGTTCATTTTCAGGGGAAAGAATAATACTTCTGGCCTATCCGTCTTTGTTCTTGAAGACAAAAAGGGTGAGATTTTGAGGTGTTCAGATGGCTAATTTTCTGGCATGTGCTATGTCACTTATAGGAGTTATCTTCAGGACTTTGGCAGATGTAGCTGGCTCAGGAAACATTGAATCAAGAAGACTTCCAGTCACTCTGGATTTACCACAAAGCCACTCCAAAAAGAGACAACCTGAGTGGCTTGTTCTGTAACAGGCATTTTCTTCCCACAACTGAAAGGTAAAATGCTGTTCAAACAGGACAGCCAGAAAACACAGTCAGGTAGTTTCTCTGAAGTGAGTTCAAATGACCAAGACCAGTAATTATGTAGAACCTGGGGTTTCCAAGAAATGCTGTTTTGAAGAAAATAAGTTCCAGTGTTCCTTGTCATTGACCTTAGTGAAAAAAAGTCCAAGTATTGATTGATTGTCGCCACATGTACTGAAATACAGTGAAGTGTTGTTTTGCATGCTATACAGACAGATCGTACCATACAAAGTACTTAAGGATAGCACAACAGAGTGCAGAATACAGTGTTACAGCTGAAAAGAAGGTGCAGAGAGAGTGACAAAATTAACATTTGAGAAGTCTGTTCAAAAGTCATATGAATCCATTATTGCACATTTTGCAATTTCTAGATACCCCACTGCTTCTTGACCGATCATTTCTCATACATAAGTCATGTACATAGAATTCATAGAATCCCTACAGTGTGGAAACAGGCCATTCAGCCCAAGTGTACACCGACCCACCAACGCATCCCGATCCTCTACCCTATTCATGTACATTTTACCCCTGACTAATAGACAATAGGTGCAGGAGTAGGCCATTCTGTCCTTTGAGCCAGCACCACCATTCATTATGGCTGATCATCCTCAATCAGTTGGTTAAAATCAATGACTGCAGATGCTGGAAACCAGAGTCTAGATTAGAGTGGTGCTGGAAAAGCACAGCAGTTCAGGCAGCATCCAAGGAGCAGTAAAATCGACGTTTCAGGCAAAAGCCCTTCATCAGGAATACAAGTATTCTCATCCTCAATCAGTATCCTGTTCCTGCCTTATCCTCATAACCCTAGATTCCACTATCCTTGAGAGCTCTATCCAACTCTTTCTTGAAAGTATCCAGAGACTTGGCCTCCACAGCCTTCTGGGGCAGAGCATTCCACATACCCACGACTCTCTGGGTGAAGGAGTTTCTCCTCATCTCTGTTCTAAATGGCCTACCCCTTATTTTTAAGCTGAGTCCTCTGGTTCGAGACTCACCCATCAGCGGAAACATGTTTCCTGCTGCCAGAGTGTCCAATCCTTTCATAATCTTATACGTCTCAATCAGATCCCCTCTCAGCCTTCTAAACTCAAGCATATACAAGCCCAGTCGCTCCAATCTTTCAACGTAAGATAGTCCCGCCATTCCAGGAATTGACCTCGTGAACCTACGCTGCACTCCCACAATAGCCAGAATGTCTTTCCTCAGATTTGGAGACCAAAACTGCACACAATATTCCGGGTGCAGTCTCACCAGGGCCCTGTACAGCTGCAGAAGAACTTCTTTGCTTCTATACTCAATTCCTCTTGTTATGAAGGCCAGCAAGCTATAAGCTTTCTTCACTGTGGCAACAGGCGGGATTTAAGGATGGTGAGTTGCCTTCCTGGTGCCAGGATTAAGGACATGGCATACAGAGTGCAGGAAATCCTCAAGGGCGAAGGTGAAGAGCCAGAGGTGGTGGTACATGTCAGCACAAATGATGTCGGGAAGAAGAGGAGGAACATACTACAGCGGGACTTCGGAGAACTAGGAAGAAGGCTGAAAAGAAGGATGTCCAGAGTGGTTATCTCCGGTTTGCTTCCAGTTCCTCGGGCTGGAGAGACCAGAAACAGGGAGATAATGGACTTGAATGTGTGGCTGGGGAACTGGTGCAGGAAGCAAGGATTTAAATTCTTGAATCACTGGGGTATGTTTTGTGGTAAGCATAAATTATACAAAAGAGACGGTTTGCACCTTAATAGGTTGGGGACCAGCATTCTGGCAGGCAGGTTTGCTACTGCAACACAGCTGCATTTGAACTAAGTAGCGGGGGGGAGGGGACAAACTGGAAGTTGAAGAAGGAAATTGAAGGAAAAGTTAGAACAAGGGAAGTCAAGAAAGACAACGGTATCAATGAAGCAGAAAACTCAAAAAGGGATCATGCCGTAAGGTTGAGTGAAATAGGGGTTGATAGGAAGGGTGAGGGCAGTAACAAATTAAAAATACTATATATGAATGCATGAAGTATTAGAAATAAGATGGATGAGCTTGAGGCTCTTTTGGAAATTGGCAGCTACGATATTGTGGGGATAACTGAGATGTGGCCTCAAGTGGACAGTGCCTGGGAAATGAATATTCAAGGCTATACGTGCTATCGTAAGGACAGGCTGACGAGCAGAGGGGGTGGGGTGGCCCTGTTGGTAAGGGATGATATTCAGTCCCTTGCACGGGGGTCCTAGAATCAGGGGAAGTAGAGTCAGTATGGATAGAGCTGAGAAATTCTAAGGGTAGAAAGACCCTCTCGGGAGTTATCTACAGACCCCGAAACAGTAGTATGGGTGTAAGGTGTAAGTTGAATAAGGAGCTGAAATTGGCCTGTAGCAAAGATATTACTACAGTTGTTATGGGGGATTTCAACATGCAGGTAGATTGGGAGAGTCAGGATGGTATTGGACCTCAAGAAAGAGACTTTGTGGAGTGCCTCTGAGATGGATTCTTAGAACAGCTGGTGCTGGAGCCTACCAGGGAGAAGGCAATTCTGGATCTGGTATTGTGCAACAAACCAGAATTGATCAGGGACCTCGAAGTGAAGGAGCCATTAGGAGGTAGTGACCATAATACAATAAGCTTCAATCTGCAATTTGAAAAGGGAGAGGGTAAATTGGTAGTGACAATATTTCAGTTGAATAAAGAGAACTATGGAGCTATGAGGGAGGAGCTGGCCAAAGTTCAATGGTGCAATACCTTAGCAGGGATGACTGTGGAGGAACAATGGCAGGTCTGTCTGGGTATAATGCAAAAGATGCAGGATCAGTTCATTCCAAGAAGGAAGAAAGATCCTAGGAGGAGGCAGGGGTGGCCATGGCTGATGAGGGAAGTTAAGAAACATATAAAGTCAAAAGAGAAAAAGTATAACATAGCAAAGATGAGTGGGAAAATGGAGGACTGGGAAGCTTTCAAAGAACAACAGAGAATTACTAAGAAGGAAATACACAGAGAAAAAAATGAGGTACGAAGGTAAACTGGCCAATAATATAAAGGAGGATAGTAAAAGCTTTTTTAGGTATGTGAAAGGGAAAAAAATGGTTAAGACTAAAATTGGGCCCTTGAAGACAGAAACAGGGGAATATATTACGGGGAACAAAAAAATGGCAGAAGAGTTGAATTGGTACTTCAGATCTGTGTTCACTGGGGAAGACACAAGCAATCTCCCTGAGGTAACAGTGGCTGAAGGACCTGAACTGAAGGGAATTTATATTTGCCAGGAATTGGTGTTGGAGAGACTGTTAGGTCTGAAGGCTGGTAAGTCCACGGGGCCTGATGGTCTACATCCCAGGGTACTGAAGGAGGTGGCTCTAGAAATCATGGATGCATTGGTGATTATTTTCCAGAGTTCGATAGATTCAGGATCAGTTCCTGCGGATTGGAGGATGGCTAATGTTATATCACTTTTTAAGAAAGGAGCGAGAGAGAAAGCAGGAAATTATAGACCAGTTAGTCTGACCTCAGTGGTGGGAAAGATGCTGGAATCTATTATAAAGGATGAAATTACGATACATCTGGATAGTAGTAATAGGATAGGTCAGAGTCAGCATGGATTTATGAAGGGGAAATCATGCTTGACTAATCTTCTGGAATTTTTTGAGGATGTAACTCTGAAGATGGACAAGGGAGATCCAGTGGATGTAGTGTACCTGGACTTTCAGAAAGCCTTTGATAAAATCCCACATAGGAGGTTAGTGAGCAAACTTAGGGTGCATGGTATTGCGGGCAAAGTACTGACTTGGATTGAAAATTGGTTGGCTGACAGGAAACAAAGAGTAGTGATAACGGCTCCATTTCGGAATACCAGTGGAGTACCGCAGGGATCAGTGCTGGGACCGCAGCGTTTTACAATATATATTAATGATATAGAAGATGGTATTAATAGTAACATTAGCAAATTTGCTGATGATACAAAGCTGGGTGGCAGGGTGAAATGTGAGGAGGATGTTAGCAGATTACAGGGTGACCTGGACAGGTTAGGTGAGTGGACAGATGCATGGCAGATGCAATTTAATGTGGATAAATGTATGGTTATCCACTTTGGTGGCAAGAACAGGAAACATGTTTCCTGCCTCCAGAGTGTCCAATCCTTTAATAATCTTATACGTCTCAATCTGGTCCCCTCAACAGGAATAGGAAGGCAGATTACTACCTAAATGGAGTCAAGTTAGGTAAAGGGGCAGTACAAAGAGATCTGGGTTTTCTTGTACACTAGTCAATGAAGGCAAGCATGCAGGTACAGCAGGTAGTGAAGAAAGCTAATAGCATGCTGGCCTTCATAACAAGAGGGATTGAGTATAGAAGCAAAGAGGTTCTTCTGCAGCTGTACAGGGCCCTGGTGAGACCACACCTGGAGTGCTGCGTGCAGTTCTGGTCTCCAAATTTGAGGAAAGACACTCTGGCTATTGAGAGAGTGCAGCATAGGTTCACGAGGTTAATTCCTGGAATGGCGGAACTACCTTATGTTGAAAGATTGGAGCAACTGGGCTTGTACACCCTTGAGTTTAGAAAACTGAGAGGGGATCTGATTGAGATGTACAAGATTATTAAAGGATTGGACACTCTGGAGGCAGGAAGCATGTTTCCGCTGATGGGTGTGTCCCGAAAAATAAGGGGGAGGCCATTTAAGACAGAGATGAGGAGAAACTTCTTCAGTGGTGGGTGTGTGGAATGCTCTGCCCCAGAAGGCCGTGGAGGCCAAGTCTCTGGATTTGTTTAAGAAAGGGTTGGATAGAGCTCTCAAAGATAGTGGAATCAAGGGTTATGGAGATAAGGCAGGAACAGGATACTGATTGAGGATGATCAGCCATGATCATAATGAATGGTGGTGCAGGCTCGAAGGCAGAATGGCCTACTCCTGCACCTATTGTCCATTGTCTACTGTCACTGCCTGTTGTACCTGCATGCTTGCTTTCATTGACTGATGTACAAGAACACCTTGATCTCGTTGTACTGCCCCTTTACCTAACTTGACTTCATTTAGGTAGTAATCTGCCTTCCTGCTCTTGCCACCAAAGTGGATAACCACACATTTATCCACATTAAACTGCATCTGCCATTCACCTAGCCTGTCCAGGTCACCCTGTAATCTCCTAACGTCATCCTCACATTTCACCCTGCCACCCAGAGTAATGCACCTAACCTGTACATCCCTGAACACTACGGGTAATTTAGCATGGCCAATTCACCTAACCTGCACTTCTTTGGACTGTGGGAGGAAAGCGGAGCACCCAGAGGAAACCCACGCAGACACGGGAAGAATGTACAAACTCACCAGGCAGTTACCTGGGGCTGGAATCAAACCCAGGTTCCTGGCGCTGTGAGGCAGCAGTGCTAACACTGAGCCACCATGCCATACATGTTTATGAAATTATATGAAATGCTAGAATGTTTCACTACTTTATGATAAAAGCAAAATAACTACCTTCATGCTACTCTTCCAGAAAAAAATAGGCTGTAAACACTTAGTGTCGGGGATCTCTTGAGGAACTTGAGGATTATCAGTGCCCGTAGAAATATTCAAGGAAGATGGGAGAAAAGAAACATTGGAATGTGATGCAAACCCATTTCATTTGACTCT
The DNA here is from genome assembly GCF_004010195.1 of Chiloscyllium plagiosum. Taxonomy (NCBI): domain Eukaryota; kingdom Metazoa; phylum Chordata; class Chondrichthyes; order Orectolobiformes; family Hemiscylliidae; genus Chiloscyllium; species Chiloscyllium plagiosum. The sequence goes on along the minus strand of NC_057714.1, from coordinate 116,971,212 downwards.
GCTTACTTTGAGCTTTCTTAAGATCATAAGCTGGCTCCGAGCCTTTACATGGATTAATCCTGCTTCCTTATCCCTTTGAACATCGCAGTTTTTCATGAATTGACAATTCTGCCATTCTACCAAAGGAGCTCCCCTCCAGTAAACTGTTGAAACACTCAATGCAACTGCCTTCCAGAATTTCAAGCAAAGTGTACGTGTAATGCAGATTTAAGTGACTTCCGACATTCCCCTCATCGATCAGCAGCAATTTGAAAACTTTAAAGGTCAGCAGTTTGTTGGAGGTGATGCTAATCGTTAGAGCAGTAAACTTTATCCCACACTGTTGTGGAGTTCTGAGCTGTATTAAGAGGATAAAGTGCTGCAGGTGGTATCTTGCTTCAGCAATGTGTTATGGGAGCATTTTGCAAGCGTCCTCACCAGAGGAATTGCAGAGTTTCACCATTTCAGGCAACTCCAAGGTTGGCACTAAATGCTAGTCTTGCCATCAACCCCACACCCTGAGTACAAATTTGAAAGAAAAATTATCTGTGTGCAGGTTGGCATTGGCAGAGATCTAGGACCAAGTTTTCTGTCTTCTCAATGACAGTTGAGGAAAACAAAATTTCTTTCTTTCGTTTCAAACGAAAACATTATTTAGAAAACTGATGTAAAAATTTCTTTGTAAATATCTTTTCTCAGAACTGTTCTGAAGAAGAATTTGAAGCGTTTACTTTGGTCTGGCAGCATCTGTGGAGAGAAAGCAGAGTTTTTTCAGTAATCTCTGTTTTTGTTTCTGATTTCCAGCATCTGCAGTTCTTTATTTGTTTTTTGTTTTATGCTTTGTTTTGATTTTGTTTCTTTTTATTATTTTTACTACTTTCTGCCTTATGACAACTTAGGAACATGGTGGTGTCATGGTAATATCACCAGATAGTGCTCCAGAACCCTGGGCTAATATTCTGAGGACATGGACTTGAATCGCACCAGGGCAGATGGTGGAATTTTAATTCAAGAAAATCTGAAAGGCAAACGTGTCTAATGGCAACCAATGGTGGTTGTCGTAAAATCCCATCTGGTTCATGAATGTGTTTTAGGGTAGGAAATTTACCGTACCTCCTCTGGCCTGCATGTGACTCCAGACTCACAGTGATGTGGTTGACTCTCATTGCCCTCTGAAATACCTTAGCCAATCCATTCAGAAAGGATGTGGACTAAGGGGCATATTTTTAAGGTGAGAGGAAAAAGATTTAAAAAAGACGTGAGGGGCAAATTCTTTACAAAGAGCGTGGTTCACGTGTGGAAGAACTTCCTGACGAAGTGTTGGATGTGGGTCCAAATACAGCATTTAAAAGATATTTGCTTAAGTACATGAATAGGAAAGGTTTGGAGGCAAATGGGCCAATAGCAGGCAGGTGGAACTAGTTTAGTTTGGGGTATGTTTGGCATGGACTGGCTGGACTGAGGGATCTGTTTCCGTGCTGGATGACCATATGACTCTATGACACCACGGACATAAGCAACAAATTCTAGCCTTGCCTGCGACACCTGTATCCTATACAAGAATGCAAAATCTCTATGTATTGAAAGCTAATTATGAAAGTGACCTTTTCTTTTGAAAATTTGTTAGCACATCAGTAATACCTTATAATAAAAAAAGAAATAATTACCATGAAAGTGACTTAGATTAAATGGAAGAGGATTGTCTCCTTTCATCTCTGGAGCCGAGATGTAAATGCAGCTCCAACCAATAGGATGAAACTCTAATCAAAGCAAAATATTGTGGATGCTAGAAATCTGGAATAAAAACAAAGTGCTGGAGAAACTCAGCAGGTCTGACAGCATCTGTGGAGAGACGAATTCAGTGACTGTTTCAGGTTTGAAATGACTTCTTCAGAACTGAAACAGGCTGAATAATGAGAGAGAGAAAAAAAGGGAGGGGGAGCAAGTGGAACAGATTGTGACGGTGTTTAGAGCAAAAATCTGGAAGCGCCAGAAGTGGTGAAGGAGCGATAGAGATGGTAAAAAAAGTGTTAACAGAGAGGCAAGAATGGACATTGGATCCTGGAAAATGAGTCTGGCGAAGTAGCAATGGGACCAAAGAAATGGCAGAGGAACTGAATACAAATGGCAGGTGAACTGAATGGGTACTTTGCATCAGTTTTCACAATGCAAGACAGCAACAGGGGGCAGAGGTGGGTATAGTGGCTATCACTAAGGAGGTGCTGGAGAAGCTGAAAGGTCTGAAGGTTTGGCATGGATGCCACCCCAGAGTTCTGAAGGTGATTGTAGGAATTATTGGAGTCAAGGAGGGTCCCAGAGGATTAGAAAGTGGCTAATGTAACTCCCCTGTTTAGAAGGAGGGAGGCAGAAGACAGGAAACTAAAGGCTGGTTAGCTTGACCTTGGGCATTGGTAGGATTTTAGAGTCCATTGTTAAGAATGAGCTTTTGGAGTAGTTGGAAATGCTTGGTAAAATAGGGCTGAGTCGGCATGGCTTCATTACATGCCTGATAAATCTGTTAGAATTCTTTGAGGAGGTAATGAGCAACTTAGACAGGAAAGCCAATGGATGTGATCTGTTTGAGAATCCAGAAGGCCTTTGACAAGGTGGCACACAAGAAGCTGCTAAATAGGATAAGATAATGTTCAGGGCAAGTATGGCATGAATAGAGCATTGGCTAACTGACAGAAGGCAGAGAAAGGAGATAAAGGGGTCTTTTTCTAGGTGGCAGGTAGTGACTAATGGTATTGCACAGGGTTAAGTGTTGGGACCACAACTATTCACATTATATCTTAACAATCTGAACGAAAGAACTGAGGGCATTGTTGCTAAGTTTGCAGATGATACTAGGATAGGTGGAGGGACAGATAATGTTGAGGAAACGGGGAGGTTGCAGAAGAGTGGGCGAAGCAATGGCATATAGAATATAGTGTGGAAAGTGTGAGATTTTCATTTTGGTAGGAAGAATAGAGATTATTTTTTCAACACCAAAAGGCTTCAGAAATCTGAAGCATGAAGGGACTTGGGAGTCCTAGTTCGGGATTCTGTTAAGGTTAACATGCACGTTGACTTTGCAGTTAGGAAGGCAAATGCAATGTTGGCATTCATTTGAAGAGGGCTAGAATACAAAAGCAGAATGTACTGCAGAGGCTGTAGAAGATTCTGGTCAGACTGTATTTGAAATACTGAGAGCAGTTTTGGGCCCCATATCAAAGGAGTGATGTGCTGGCATTGGAGAGGGATCCAGAGGAGATTTACAAGAGTGATCCCAGGGATGAAGAGCTTGTCATATGAGAAGCAGTTGAAGACTCTGTTGGGTCTGCACTCCATGCAGTTTAGAAGGGTGGGGGGAGTGGGGGGGGGAGGTGGGGTGGGAGGTGGATCTGATTGAAATTTACAGAAACTGAGAGGCCTGGATAGAATGGAAATGGAGAAGATATTTCCACTGCTAGGAGAGACTACGACCTGAGGGCATAGCCTCAGGGTGAAGGAATGACTTTTTAGAGCTGAGGTGAGGAGGAATTTCTTCAGTGAGAGCTTGTTGACTATGTGGAACTCGTTGCTATAGAGAGCAGTGGAGGCCAAATCATTGAGTGTATTTAAAATAGAGACACACAGGTTCTTGACTGGTAAGGGGATCAAGGGTTACAGGGAGAAGGCAGGAGAATGGGGTTGAGAAACATATCAGCCATGATCAAATGATGGAGCAGACTCAGTGGGCCGAATGGCCTAATTCTTTTCTTATAGTTTATGGTCTTACGTTGAGTGACAATGTGAAAAATTTACAGGCGGCATGGTAGCTCAGTGATTAGTACTGCTGCCTGACAGCGCCAGGGACCTAGGTTCAGTTCCAGCCTTGGGTGACTGTCTGTGTGGAGTTTGCACATTCTCCTGGTGTCTGCGTGGGTTTCCTCCAGGTGCTCTGGTTTCTTCCCACAGTCCAAAGATAGTAGGTCAGGCGAATTAGCCATGCTAAATTACCCATAGTGTTAGGTGCATTAGCCAGGGAAATGGGTCTGGGTGGGTTACTCTCCGGAGGGTCAGTGTGGACTTGTTGGGCCAAAGGGCCTGTTTTCACACTGTAGGGGAATCTGATCTAATCAGACAGGAATCTAATCTAAACAATGGGTCCACTCTGCTAAGACCAAAGATGAAATCTGTCCTGGGTTGTAAAAAGTTACACAAGTTAAACTTGGGGTGTTTTAAACCAGGTTCCAAGTTAGTGCAGGTTTACTACACAAGACTGAAATTTGGGGCAAAATTAGTGATAACTCTCAATCTGTTGTGTATGTTGTATATCATTGATGCTGATTCTCAAGCATGGATCTCAGGGACACTCCTGTAAATCAAAAGTGAGGCTTCTGGAATTTACTAATGCCAGCAATTAGGACAACCCATCAGAGAAGCTGGCTCCAGTTGTAAATGTCTTGGCTCAATCTGAAAGCATCTTTAGAGAGGCTACAAAAATTAATGGTGTGGTAAATACAAATATGAGACTCCCGTAGTGAGAAATGCTTGGCTGTTGAGCTTATGGCAAATTGTTGCCCTTCCCAAAATGTGGATTGTAATGATCATGAGCATCTTCAATTAATCACAATAAGAGGAACTGCAATAAAATTCAAAATCAACTTCAGTTTAAATCCTGTTTGAGGTGCAATGCAATTCTGGATTCGTGTTGAAAAGCTCTTTACTCCATTCCTTTCCCCCAAGGGAGAGCTAGTAAGCTTTATGGCCTGACTGGCTAAAGTACTTTAGCACTAGCCAGTAAGTGCTGGATAGAGATGAACTCAAATCAGCAGGAGACATTGGCTGTTTTCTTTAGGTATGTAATTTGTGAGTCATTGTGTTTGTGTGTTAAAGCAGTTCTTGTTTTTTTTCTGATGCTTAGGTAGGAGCAATCATTTTACATTGCAAATAAAAGTGCGAGTACACATGATTAAAAGCAAAAATACTTTGAAATATGGAACAAATCAGAAAATAACTGGAATATTCAGCAGGTCAAGCACCATCTGTAAAAAGAAAGACGTGTAATGTTTTAGACATGCCATGCCAGCTGAGCGGATAGTTAACCCCCTTTTTTCTCGACAGATGCTATGCATTTCGAGTATCTTTTTATGTTCAGTTTCTGTTTTCCTTCATGATTGAACAGTTTCTCAGTGCATAAATGGAATCTATCACATTATCAAACACTGACGACCCATTTCTCTTTCTACAGTCTGAAGACCTGGGCACTTGCAGTCAGTATGACATTGGAAGGCAGAGCCGGAGCATGATGCCCAGTGCGAGCTGCGTCTTCCCTGGATTCATGCTGCGAAAGCCATCCTCTGAGACAGATATTGAGAACTGGGCTTCCAAACACTTCAACAAGCACACACAGGGAATATTCCGTCGCAAAGTATCCATTGCCAACATGCTGGCCTGGAGCAGCGAATCGATCAAGAAGCCCATGATAATGACGGCTGACCGTAATGTGAAGAAGGAAGCATGCGAAGTGTTCAAATTGATCCAAATGTACATGGGGGACCGGAGGGCCAAGGTGGACCAGGTTAACGTGGCCCTGGAGATCGCCACAAAGGGCTGGAGCATGCAGGGCCTGAGGGACGAACTGTACATCCAACTGTGCCGGCAGACCACCGAAAACTTTAGATATGAGAGTCTTGCCAGGGGCTGGGAATTAATGGCCATCTGCCTGGCCTTCTTCCCTCCTACTCCCAAATTTCACTCCTACCTGGAAGGCTATATCTACAGGCACATGGATCCCGTGAATGATGCAAAAGGTAAGCCTCTGATGGAAAAAACACCCAAGTGGACTATGTATAAACTTATATATTTCACAAGAGGACAAATGAGAACCTTTTTTTGCCCTCCCCTCTCTGAAATGGTTAGTGCATCAAAACATTTCACTGCTTCTTATATGTTATATACATCTATCAAGTACACCTCCATAACATGCACATCACGTTAGCTCCCCTGCATGAACTTGTGGCTGCTGGTCATGGCTTTAAGTTTTTTTTTAATGATATCTAGTTGAAGCAGGCAGTTCCTCCATAAAATGTGTTGCTGCTGCGAGACAAGGGGCCTATGTAACACTTAGAAGTGTGTGTAAAAGGAGTACGTGTAGGAGATCCAGGCAGGGGTTGGGAAGGACACTGCTGAAATGCTGATTGAGATACCCATATTGAGTGTAGTTTGTGGGAAAAATAGGAACATAGAACATAGAACAATACAGCACAGAACAGGCCCTTCGGCCCACGATGTTGTGCCGAACTTCTAACCTAGATTAAGTACCCATCCATGTACCTACCCAAATGCCGCTTAAAGGTCGCCAATGATTCCGACTCTAACACTCCCACGGGCAGCGCATTCCATGCCCCAACACTCTCTGGGTAAAGATCCCACCCCTGACATCTCCCCTATACCTTCCACCCTTCACCTTAAATTTATGTCCCCTTGTAACACTCTGTTGTACCCGGGGAAAAAGTTTCTGACTGTCTACTCTATCTATGCCTCTGATCATCTTATAAACCTCTATCAAGTCACCCCTCATCCTTCGCCGTTCCAACGAGAAAAGGCCGAGAACTCTCAACCTATCCTCGTACGACTTCCTCTCCATTCCAGGCAACATCCTGGTAAATCTTCTCTGCAAAGCAGAGAAATGACATCCAGTGAGAGTGAGTAGACTGTTGTTGGGATGAGGTGAAGGAGCCTCTTGGCAAAACCACATCGTCTCCAACCTCATCCGTGTTGGCAGATGTCGTTGGTGATGGTGGGGAGGGCTATCTGCATCATATCTAAGTCCCTCTGCAGCCGACAACAGCCCTCCTCACTGTCCACAACTCCACCTATCTTCGTATCATCTGCAAATTTACTGACCCACCCTTCGACTCCCTCATCCAAGTCATTAATAAAAATTACAAACAGCAGAGGACCCAGAACTGATCCCTGCGGAACTCCACTTGTAACTGGAACAGGAGGAAGTCATGGCAAAAGGAGGCCATTCAATTAATTCAAAATTTACTTATAATCTCCATTCCATCTACCTGTTTTCATCAATTAATCCCTTATCCATCTAAGATTTTATCTTTACATTTACCCTCATCCAACAAAGATCTATTAATCTCAGTTTCAAAATTTTCAATCACATCAGAATTCACAGTTTTTTTTTAGAAGGTTGGAGAGAACATGGAGATTTCCTGATTTTCCCTTCCCTTTATGTGAAGGAATGCTTTCTGACATCCTGACAAGCTGTAATTTTAAAGAGCTACCCTTGGATTATCGTTCCTCCAGTTGAGGAAATCATTTCTCCCGATCTGTCCTATCACGGGCTTTTGTGGCCCTAAGTACCACGAGTAGGCCACCCATGCAATTTCTTTGAGTCTTCCATAGGTTTTGGTATTGATATACTGGAGTGTATAATATATTCAAAATATAAATTAATCACTTCAAAATTAAGACTAAATAAACAGAAAACTGTTTTGATTATGATCAGTGGAAGTTGACCAATCACATCATTCAATGACACACTTGGCTTTCAATATTGAGTCTCCTAATCAACCTTAGATTTCTACTAAGGAAAAATAGTCACCCTGTAAATCTGTTCAGAATTTCATGAAGATAATGGTACAATTGAAGATAGACGACACTAGAAATAAAAGGTTTTATGACAATCTCACCACAACAGGTCTATAGTTAAGCCATCTGCTTAGTCCTTGTTTAAAGCTAATTCTGGCCTCAAGCTGTTTGAAGTTGTCATTTTAATTGCTTATCTAATATATAGTGTAAGGACAAAGAGGACAGTATTTAGTAGAGTTGTAATCCCAACACATTATTGGCCATAACTCACTGATGATGAATTAACAGGACAGGCCACTATTGAGCTATAAATTATATAGCTCACTGCTATCACTGCTCCTCACATACTTTCTACATGTACCACTCACAGAGGGTGATAGATATCAGAACAGTTTTTTTTGTTCTGTCACCATTTGAGTAATGCATCCAAGCGTGTAGAGCAGGTATGATTTTCTAGGTAAAAACAATGACTGCAGATGCTGGAAACCAGATTCTGAATCAGTGGTGCTGGAAGAGCACAGCAATTCAGGCAGCATCCGAGGACAGGCAAAATCGACGTTTCGGGCAAAAGCCCTTCATCAGGAAGCAAAATCGACGTTTCGGGCAAAAGCCCTTCATGAGGGCTTTTGCCCGAAACGTCGATTTTGCCTGTCCTCGGATGCTGCCTGAATTGCTATGATTTTCTACCCAGTCTCTAGAATTGCGTGTATGAATACTGAAGAAAGTGGTTTAAATAATTGATCTTGATACTGGTCTATATATCTGTCTCTTTGGCATTTTATAACCACCAAGTTCTGAAATGCTAGTGCTGAGAAATGCAGCAATTTCGATGCACCATGTTTTCTTAGTATCACTTCCTCTCAAGCAAAGTACAACTAAAATGTTTTTACTTTGGTGATGCAGTGTGTTTGTGTCACTATCTCCCAAAGCATGACTCCCATTCAGTCTGAGAGAACAATGTGGAGATGGGTCCTACCAAATTTGACATGTTTACCTTCAAGATTCTGATTGACTTATTTTATCAGTCAGGGTATCAAGTGACATGGATCAATATGTGGGTGTTTTGAGGAGAGGTACTAGTCAGTCACAATCTGATTAAGTGTTGAAGTAGGTTCAAATATGAAATGGCCTCCTCCTGTTCCTGTGCTTCTGTGGTTGATGTCAGCTGTATGAAACCTATTCTGGAACCTGACAGCATCAACATCCCACTGTCACAAAATGAAAGAAACTTTGGTCATAGAGCAGCAGCCTTCAATTGTGCTTCTGCATACTTGAGAGTGTGATTTGCTACAGAACATTTCCTTCACTAGGCATCCTGTCTGACTGATGCTGGCAATTCATGCCAAATACCAGAAGGTTTTGTACAATAGTACCTAAACCCATAAGGAATTGGACTTATCTTCTTCTTGAGTTATTCTAGACTTTATTCAGAAGTGAAGTGACAGTGACAGCGACAGCCCTTTATATTGAGACCACATTTGACGGAGTGTGGCATCAAAGATTCCAAGAAAACTGGAATCAATGGGAATCAGAGAAAACACTCTGCTGGATATAGTCAGAATAGCATGTAGGAAGACAGTTATGGTTGTTGGAGATCAGTCATCTCAGTTCCAGGACATCGCTACAGGAGTTCTTCAGGATAGTGTCCTAGGCTCAACCATCTTCAGCTGCTTCACCAAAGACCTTCATCATAGGATCAGGCATGAAGATGTTCTCCAATGTTCAGCACCATTGGCAACTCTACTATGCAGTCCATATCCAAATGCAATAAGATCTGGACATTACCCAGGCTTGGGCTGACATGTAGCAAGTAACATTCACGCCAGCCAGATGTCATCTCCAATAAGAGAGAATCTAATCACTATTTCTTGACATTCGATGGTGTTACCATCACTAATCCCCCAGAGTCAACATTCTGGCAGTTACCATTGGTGAGAAACTCAACTGGACTCACCATATAAACACAGTGGCTACAAGAGCAAGTCAGAGGCAATGAATACTGTGACAAGTAACTCATTTCTTGACTGTCCTGTCCACCATCTACAAGGCACAAGTCAGGAGTATGATGGAATACTCCCCACCTGTCTGGATTAGTACAGCTCCAACAACACTCAAGCTTGACACCATTCTGGACAAAACAGCTCATTTGTTTGGCACCAAATCCACAAGCATCCACTCCCTCCACCACCAATGCTCAGTAGCAGCAGTGTGTGCTGTCTACATTGCTGAAAATCACCAATGATCCTTACACAGCTCCTTCCAAACCCACACCACTTCCACTGAGAAGGACATGGGCAATAGGTACATGGAAACATCACCACTTGCAAGTTCCCCTCTGAGCCACTCACCATCCTGACTTGGAACTATATCACTGTCGCTGAGTCAAAATCCTGGAATTCCCTCCCTAAGGACGTTGTGGGGCAACCTACAGCACATGAACTGCAGTGGTTCAAGAAGGCAGCTCACCACCAGCTAGTCAAGGGTAACTTGGGACAGATAATAAAGACAGTCAGTGATACCCAAACCCCACAAGTGAATTTTTTAAAAATCTGATCAACCCTCCATAATAAATCATTAAAAATTTGCTGTTTGGAAAGGACCTGACATGGGGGGCTATAAGAGGCTGCTGCGTGTTTACTCATCTTACAGCAGTTCTAAAAGATTCAGGAGAATGGTAACGTGTTCATTCTTTTGTGGAGATAGTCATACTGTATGTGCAGGTGCAGATTTGGGCAAGAACAAACTCTGCAGGAGGTCTGGGAATGGAAAACTCTAGAGGCATGTAAACAATTGGAGTTGAGTAGCTGAATGTAGAGAGATCAATTCTTATAGACATGGGAACAATTTGAACAAGTTCTCATTTCCATTGACTGCCTTTTCACAAGAAAAAGGAGCAGGAATAGACCATATAGCCTGTTAAGCCTGCTCTGCCTTGTAATACAATCATGTCTAATCTTGGGCTTCAACTTTCCTTTCCTGCCCACTATCCTCCAATAAGAGACAACCAAACCAACACCCCTTATTGCATTGCCATCACTGAATCACCCACAATGAATACTCTGCAGTTACCATTAACTAGAAATTCAACCGGACATGCCATATCAATAAAATGGCTACAAGAGCCAGTCAGAGGCTAGGAAGACTGCAGCAAGTAACTCACCTTCTAACTCCCCAAAGACTGTCCACCATCTATAAGGCACAACTCACCACTTGACTGGATGAACGTAACTCCAGCAACTCACAAGAAGCTTGACACCGTCCAGGACAAAGATGCTCACATGAAAGCAACTACAGACTATCCAAAACAAAAACAAATTGCTAGAAAACTCAGCAAGTATGGCGGCATCTGTGGAGAGAAATCAAAGTTTATGTTTTGGTTTAAGTTTTCCTGGTAATTTCTGATTTCCAGTATCCAGATTTTTTTTTGCCCAGTCAATCCAATCTATCTTTATAATTAAAACTCTCAAACCCAGGTAACATCCTGGTAAATTTGCTCTGCACCCCCTCAAGTTCAGTCACATCCTGCTTCTAATGTGATTCCTGATCTGCACACAGTCTAGCTGTGGCCTAACCAACTTCTTTTACAGTTCCAGCATTATCTCACTCCTCTTAAACTCTGTGCCTTGGCTCATATCGACAAATATCCCAGTTGTTGCCTTAACCATTTTATCTACCCTTCCTGCCACCTTGAGGGATGGGGGACTTGCATACCAAGGTCCCTCTGATCCTCAGTGCTCCCCTGGGTCTGACCTGCTTGCCTCATTTGTCCTACCAAAGTGCATCACATCACACGTACCTGGGTTGAATTCCATGTGGCCGATGTTATATCATCCCTGAACTTACTGATCAACCCTCCCATTATTTTCCTTGGAGCATTGGAAGCTGAGGGATGATCTTATCAAGGTTTATAAAATCATGAGAAGCATGGATAGAGTGAGTAGCCAAGGTCTTTTTCCCAAGGTGGGACAGTCCAAAACTAGAGGGCAGGGGTTTAAGGTGAGGGGCAAGATTTTAAAAAGGACCTGAGGGGCAACTTTTTCATGCAGTGTATGGGACAAGGGTCTGGATTAGAGTGGTGCTGGAAAAGCACAGCAGTTCAGGCAACATCCAAGGAGCAGAAAAATCGATGTTTCGGGCAAAAGCCCTTCATCAGGAATACAGGCAGAGTGCCTGAAGGGTGGAGAGATAAATGAGAGGTGGGGGTGATGAGAAAGTAGCAGAGAGTACAATAGGTGAGTGGAGTTGGGGATTAAGGTGATAGGTCAGGGAGGAGAGTGGGGGAAGGTAGCAAAGAGTACAATGGGTGGATGGGGGTGGGGATGAAGGTGATAGGTCGGGGGGGTGTGGAGTGGATAGGTGGAAAGGAAGATAGGTTGGTAGGACAAGTCATGGGGACAGTGCTAAGCTGGAAGCTTGGAACTGGAGTGAGGTGGGGCGGAGGGGAAATGAGGAAACTGGTGAAGTCCACATTGATGCCCTGGGGTAGAAGTGTTCCGAGGCGGAAGATGACGCGTTCTTCCTCCAGGCATTGGGCGGTGAGGGAGCGGCGGTGAAGGAGGCCCAGGACCTCCATGTCCTCGGCAGAGTGGGAGGGGGAGTTGAAATGTTGGGCCACAGGGTGGTGTGGTTGATTGGTGCGGGTG
>NC_057714.1:116946722-116955510 GCF_004010195.1 Chiloscyllium plagiosum | reverse complement strand
CACAGGCCCACAACTCTCTGGCTGAAGAAATGTCTCCGCATTTCTGTTCTGAATTTACCCCCTCTAATTCTAAGGCTGTGTCCACGGGTCCTAGTCTCCTCGCCTAACGGAAACAATTTCCTAGCATCCACCCTCTCCAAGCCAATAAACTAAGGGTTTATTCCGTGCTGTATAACTCTATGACTCTACTCAAATCTAAATCATTATAGATATACTACAAATAGCAAGCGCCCTGACATAGTTCCCTGATGAACGCCACTGAAGACAGGCTTCCAGTCAAAAACATGCCCTTCAATCATCACCCTCAGCTTCCTGCCACTCAGCTATTGGGATCCAATTAGTCAAGTTTCCTTGGATCCCATTGCCTCTTAGGTCTCAGATGGAAGACTGATCATTAACATATCAAAAGCCTGGCCATAGTAGAAGAAGACTATGTTGAATGCATTGCCCTCATCTGCACACCTGGTTACCTCTTTGAAAAATGACCAGGTTGTGGACAGAACTGAACTCAGTTGTGATGCTTAATGTGGATCCAGTAATTTGTAGGATACTGCAGTGCAACTCATAGACCAATTTAAGTGATCTCCACAAGAGTAACAACTGCCCTTGGAAATAAATCTCAACAAAGGGTCACTTTCAAGCAAGTTGGATAAAAGCAAATGAAGTAAAACAATTTACAATTAAAAAAGATTGTAAATTTAAAACAATCTTTTAGCAGTTATATTGTGCAATACACATATGGAATGACCAGGATGCTTGTAATCCAAGAGTTTTAGGATTGCATTTGCAGGAACCAAGTAAATTGATCACTCTTCATAGTTGCAGCTTCTTGTGTTAATTACTTTGTATATGGAGACAATCTTGTGTTCTTGTTTTTTTTTACTCATGGTTAAGTCATTATGACAGTTGCACATATGCCTAACAACAGCTTGCATTTATACTGTAAAGGTGTCAAGTTGCTTCACAGAGGAAATTTAAAGAGATTCACAGATTCACACAGCATAGAAACAGGCCCTTTTACTCACCATGCCAATGCTGACCAACAAATGTCCATTTACCTACACGTGGTCCGTAGCTAACTGTGCCCTGGCATTTTACGTGCTCATTCAGATGCTGCTTAAATGTTGGAAGAATACCTGCTCCACTGCCCTTTCAGGCAGCATGTTCCATATTTCTACCACCCACTGGGTGAAAACATTTTTCCTCCGATCTCCTCTAAACAGCTTACTCCTCACCATAAAGTTACCAGAAAGATTACTGATTATATAAGTTTTAACGGTAACAATAAGGGATGTTTGTTACTTTCTATGAGTATTTCTGAATTAAGTTAAGGCATATTCACTTCCTCCTTCACATGCATTTGCTAATTACAAACTAAGTTTGTAATTACAAACTTGATTCACCTAGTCTTTCTCTCATGAATGTGTTGATCACGAGATTGGTGAACCATGTGACTGCATCCACTGCCTGTAACAAGGGATTTCATTGCTGTGGCCCTGTGGGTCATGCAATTGTCTGACTGAACATTGTGAAAAATCACACAACACCAGGTTATAGTCCAACAGGTTTAATTGGAAGCACTATCTTTCGGAGCACTGCTCTTTCATCAGGTGGTTGTGGCGCAGCGCTCCAAAAGCTGATGCTTCCAAATAAACCTGTTGGAACATAACCTGCTGATGTGTGATTTTTAGCTTTGTCCACCCCAGTCCAGCACTGGCATCTCCACATCATGACTGAACATTGGCGGTGAAGATAAACCTTTGATCAGAAAGGGTGAGGTGTTAGATTACTGTAGCTACTGAATTATCCAAAACCTTTCTATGGCAAACCTGAAGTTTATGAGAATACATCATCTAAGCTCAATTAGATTCCGTTTTGGTAATCTATTTCAACAATTACTTTATGCAGTGCATATCACTTATTGGAAATACGTATTCAAACCACTCTTAATTGTAGGATCTCACTCTGCATCTAATTTCAAATCTGTCTGATTAGACACTGATGTTAAAATCAATTATATGCTTTGAGGGCGAAAATGTCTCTGGAAAGAAGCAGTGCTGTTATTGTGGCAATGCTATATTTTTACCCAACAATTTTCTTGTTTTTACTGGTAGGATGTCTGACATGATCATTCAACTTGGTTCTGAAAACTGTTTGTCCAAAATCTACTTTTGGGGAGAGAGGTATGCTGTTCAGCATAAGAGATTGTAAGACTCATAGAAATTGCAAGTTTATTTCATTGCACTGGAATATTTTTGCCACCTTATGAATTATACACTCGAGTCTCAGATGTTGAGATTGGAGGTGGAGGCTGGAAGATACGGTGCGTTTTTCTGAAATGGGAGGTGCCATTTAAGTCAAATACATACCTTTCGTTTTTAAAATGAATATAATTAAATGCCAAAGGTGAACTTGAAGAGAGTCTAAGAGACTGTAAATTTCTTTATTCTGCCCCTCCGTTGTTCTGAGCTCTACGTTTCATACTTGCTGCTCAATCTTTTTCATTGAAATCATGATCTGTGAAACAATGGAAATCAATAGGTTTCAGCAGCATGGGACCCTTGATAGAACATAAAAAATCAATTGTCCTTGAAGAAGGAGAAGCCTTTCAGACAGAAATTATGCAATATCTTTCCTAACACTCACCACAGTGGTACAGAACAAGGCTACAATTAGCATTTTTACTGTTCTTCTGTTGAAAAGCGGTTTGATTTCTCCCAAAACTTCCTTTAACGTCACTTACTTGATGTTCTCAACACTTGCTTATTTTTGCGTTGGCTGTGGCTTATTGAAAGCATTCCCACGCTCTGCCTCAGAAGATTGTGGGTTCAATTCCCAGTCTAGAAATGTGAGAACATTAGTGCAGTATTGCGAAAGAATATAGTAACAAGCGTGGGGCAGTCAGCCCATCGAACCTGCTCTACCATGAGGTTAGATCATGGCTGATCCTCTACTATGGCTCCCATATTCAAATCATTCAGAAATTTTGAGCAGCTGTGACCTCAGCAGCACTCCTTGCCCCGGTAGGAACAGACTGCGTGCCCAAAAATGACCTGTTTATTCCTACTGCTTTCTGACTGACAATTTGTTTACATTTTGTTTACTAATGTCATGTGTCTTTTTGAAAATCTAAATGCAGCACATCTACTGCTTCTAAGTGATGCACTGTCAGAGATGTTGTCTTTCAGGTGAGTTATTAAGTCAAGGCCCCATTTGGATGTGAACAAGCCCAGGGCACTACTTAAAGAAAAGCAGGGGCACTCTTGCCAGTTATTCTGGCTATTATTTAGTCTCAGCCAATCTCACCAAAACAAATTCACTATCCTGTTGCTGATTGTAGAGTCTTGTGGTCTGTGAATTGGCTGCATGTTTTCTTGTCACAACAGCTATTGTTTTTCATTGGTTATAAAGCAATTTGTAATATTAAGAGGCACTGTGAAAGGCATTGTAGAAATGCAAGTCTTTTTCTAATTGTAATAATGTGTTCCTTTGGATATGTTAGAGTTATTTTAAAATATGAACTGCACTTGCAATGTTTATTGCACCTTTTCATCAGAAGACGTGGAAATTATCTTGCTCAGAGCTGTAGTGGTTCCCTAACTAATGGCGACGATCACCCAGCAA
Organism: Chiloscyllium plagiosum; assembly: GCF_004010195.1. Taxonomy (NCBI): domain Eukaryota; kingdom Metazoa; phylum Chordata; class Chondrichthyes; order Orectolobiformes; family Hemiscylliidae; genus Chiloscyllium; species Chiloscyllium plagiosum. The sequence goes on along the minus strand of NC_057714.1, from coordinate 116,951,886 downwards.
TGCAATTAGAGTTATCAGAGTTCAAACGTGAGCATTTTAGTTTAAGGCATAGTTTTCCTCTCAGATCATATACAAGAAACCAGAAATTAACCTGTAACCTTTACCCCTTTGAAGGACAGGGCCAATTAAAACAAAAATACAGTGAGTGCTGAAATTCTGAAATAATAAAAGAATAATGCTGCAGAAACTCAGCAGTTTTGGCATCCTCTGTGGAGAGATGAGCAGAGGTAATGTTTCATGTCTGATGCAATACTTCTTCAGACCTCAGGGTACACACCATCCTGTCTTGGAACTATATTGGCTGTTCCTTCATTGTTATTGGGTCAAAATGTTAGAACTCCTTTTCCAACAGAAATGCAAGTGTCCTCACACTCCAAGGACTGCAGTGGTTCAAGAAGGCAGCTCATCATTTTATAGCAATTAGGGATAGGCAATATAGCCATTAGAGAAGGGCAATCTAGCCAGCGACACCCAGATCCCATGAGCGAATTTTTTAAAAATGTAGAGAAGGATGTTACAGTAAGATGCAGCACTTGCTAGTTGTTGCATTAAGTTAGAGGGATGAAGAGTTTACATCTTCAGATTCCAGCTTGAGCTGAGTTCACTCAACTAGAAACAGCCGAACTTTTAGTTGCTGAGACCAGAGAAACATTTTCCAAGACAGCACAGCTTCTTCATACCAGCCTGCTTCAGAATGGTATTGAGAGAGATATGGAGGGAGGTACTTGAACTAAGAAATATTCAGGATGGAAAGAATCTTCACAAGGTAGTAGGAAAAGTTGAGTGTCTGATGAGAAGTAGCTGTTGAAAAGGTGGGTATACAGAGTCGACAAGTAATTGGGAATGAAGCATTTTCGGAAAGAATATAGTGGTCCTAGCCCAGGTACTCAGAAGAGCATGAGAATAGAGGAAGCAAACAAGAGGATTCCAGATATTCTGACCCATAAAAACAAGTGTGGAAATATACTTTGGTTTCTTTGAAAAAGGAAGCTCAATTGCAGTTTCCAAGAACTTGCTTAATTACATTTAGAATCCCTACAGTTTGGGGTGGCACGGAGGCTCAGTGGTTAGCACTGCTGCCTCACAGCACCAGGGATCCAGGTTCAATTCCAGCCTCGGAAGACTGTCTGTGTAGAGTTTGCACATTCTCCCCTGTGTCTGCGTGGGTTTCCTCTGGGTGCTCTGGTTTCCTCCCGCAGTCCAAAGATGTGCAGGTTAGGTGAATTGGGCATGCTAAATTGCCCTCAGTGTTCGAGGATGTGTAGGTTAGGTGCATTAGTCAGGGGAAATATGAAGTAATAGGCTAGGGGAATAGGTCTGGATGGGATATTCTTCAGAGGATCGGTATGGACCTGTTGGGCCAAATAGCCTGTTTCCACACTGTATGGATTCTAAAATTTATTTAGGTGCTTGAAATAATAATAAAAAGTTATTGTAATGATGAAGGGCTAGAATATTGGGGGAGGCAATTCTAAACCAAGAGTACTTAGAATGAGGATGGGGTGTGCAGACTGGTTAAGCAGAAATCTTTCAGCCATTGGCCAGAGTTGTGTGACATAACTAGCAAGGGACACAAATATTCAATGATTTCAGGTGTGTGGTTAGATATATCTATACAAAGAAAATACACAAAGAGAGAGAGTTTGGAGGTGGATAGGCCTGGCTGAGGACCAACCAACCCAACCACCCGTGACTCAACACTTCAACTCCCCCTCCCACTCCACCAAGGACATGCAGGTCCTTGGACTCCTCCATCGCCAGACCATAGCAACACGACGGTTGGAGGAAGAGCGCCTCATCTTCCGCCTAGGAACCCTCCAACCACAAGGGATGAACATCTCCTGTTCCTTGGATGCTGCCTGACCTGCTGCGCTTTTCCAGCAACACATTTTCAGCTCTTGGCTGAGACATAGACTGGCTTTAGTGTACAATGATTTTATTCATATGTAATTCTGAAAACTCTTCCACTATGTGGATCCTATTACATGAAGCAGCTTCATGATCTTTTTATGACTCACTGGGGTAGTGTGCTGGAAATTGAGCACCAGTATTTCTGGAATCATCACAAAGGTTTCATACAACAGAATAGTACAGTACAGAACAGGCCCTTCGACCCTCGATGTTGTGCCGACCTTTTATTCTACCCTAAGATCAGACTAACCTACATACCCTTCATTGTACTATCTTCCATGTGCCTATCCAAGAGTCACTTAAATATTCCTAATGTACCTGACTCTACTACCACTGCTGGCAGTGCATTCCACACACCCACCACTCTCTGTATGAAGAATCAATCTCTGACATCTCCCCATAACCTTCCTTCAGTTACCTTAAAACGATGCCCCCTCGTGATAACCATTTCTGCCCTGGGAAACTGTCTTTGGCCATTCACTCTACCTATTCAGAGTCAGAGTCATAGAGATGTACAGCACGGAAACAGAGCCTTCAGTCCAACTCGTCCATGCCGACCTGTTATCCCAACCTAATCTTGTCCCACCTGCCAGCACCCGACCCATATCCCTCCAAACCCTTCCTATTCAGAAACCCATCCAAATGCCTCTTAAATGTTGTAATTGTACCAGCCTCGACCACATCCTCTGGCAGCCCGTTCCATACACGTACCATCCTCTGTGTGAAAAAGTTGCCTCTTAGGTCTCTTTTATATCTTTCCCCTCTCACCCTAAATCTATGCCCTCTAGTTATGGACTCACCCACCCCAGGGAAGAGACTTTGTTTATTTATCATGATTTTATAAACCTCTATAAGGTCACCCCTCAGCTTCTGATGCTCCTGGGAAAACAGCCCTAGCCTATTCAACTTCTCCCTGTAGCGCAAATCCTCCCAACCTGGCAACATCCTTGTAAATCTTTTCTGAACCTTTTCAGGTTTCACAACATCCTTCCAATAGGAAGGAGATCAGAATTGCACGCAATATTCTAACAGTGGCCTAACCAATGTCCTGTACAGCCGCAACATGACCTCCCAAATCCTGTACTCAATACTCTGACCAATAAAGGAAAGCATACCAAATGTCGTCTTCACTATCCTATCTACCTGCGATTCCACTTTCAAGGAGCTATGAACCTGCACTCCAAGATTTCTTTGTTCAGCAACACTCCCTAGGACCTTACCAGTAGTGTATAAGTCCTGCTAAGATTTGCTTTCCCAAAATGCAGCACCTCACATTTATCGAAATTAAACTTCATCTGCCACTCCTCAGCACATTGGCCCACCTGTTGTAATCTGAGGTAACCTTCTTTGCTGTCCACTACACCTTCAAGTTTGGTGTCATCTGCAAACTTACTAACTATACCTCTTATGCTCACATCCAAATCATTTATATAAATGATGAAAAGTAGAGGACCCAGCACCAATCCTTGGTCACAGGCCTCCACAACCCTCTATCACCACCTTTGAGCCAGTTCTGTATCCAAATGGCTAGTTCTCCCTGTATTCCATGAGATCTAACCTTGCTAATCAGTCTCCCATGGGGAACCTTGTTGAACGCCTTACTGAAGTCCATACAGATCTTGCCCACCACTCTGCTGTCATCAATCCTCTTTGTTACTTCATCAAAAAACTCAATCAAGTTTGTGAGACATGATTTCCCACGCACAAGGCCATGTTGGCTATCCCTAATCAGTCCTTGCCTTTCCAAATACATGTACATCCTGTCCCTCAGGATTTCGTCCAACAACTTGCTCACCACCGACGTCAGACTCAATGGTCTATAGTTCCCTGGCTTGTCCTTACTACCCTTCTTAAACAGTGGCACCACGTTAGCCAATCTCTGACACCTCACCTATGACTATCGATGATACAAATATCTCAGCAAGAGGCCCAGCAATCACTTCTTTAGCTTCCCTGATCAGGTCCTGGAGATTTATCCACCTTTGTGTTTCAAGGCATCCAGCACTTCCTTCTCTGTAATTTGGACATTTTTCATGATTTTTCATCTATTTCCCTACATTCTATGTTTTCCATGTCCTTTTCCACAGTAAGCACTGATGCAAAATACTTGTTTAGTATCTTGCCCATCTTGTGTGGCTCCACACAAAGGCCGCCTTGCTGATCTTTGAGGGGTCCTATTCTCTCCCTAGTTACCCTTTTGTCCTTAATGTATTTGTAAAAAGTCTTTGGATTCTCCTTAATTATATTTGCCAAAGATATCTCATGTCCCCTTTTTGCCCTCCTGATTTCCCTCTTAAGTATACTCCTACTTCCTTTATACTCTGCTAAGGATTCACTTGATCTATCCTGTCTATACCTGACATATGCTTCCTTCTAAGGACAGACTGATGGGCAGAGGGGGTGGGGTGGCCCGGTTGGTAAGGGATGATATTCAGTCCCTTGCGCGGGGGGACCTAGAATCAGGGGATGTAGAATCAGTATGGATAGAGCTGAGAAATTCTAAGGGTAGAAAGACCCTCTTGGGAGTTATCTACAGGCCCCCAAACAGTAGTATGGATGTAGGGTGTAAGTTGAATAAGGAGCTGAATTTGGCCTGTCGCAAAGATGTTACTACAGTTGTTATGGGGCATTTCAACATGCAGGTAGACTGAGAGAATCAGGATGGTATTGAACCTCAAGAAAGAGACTTTGTGGAGTGCCTCTGAGATGGATTCTTAGAACATGGGAACCCAGACTGTAGCTTTAGGGTGCAGGACCTGGAGTGTAGGGAGGTTAGGAACATGGCATCAATTTCATGGGAGGGTGCCTGTAAACAGGAAAGTGGCTTGAAGTGTGTATACTTCAATGCAAGAAGTATACAAAATAAGGTCGGTGAACTTGCAGCGTGGGTTGGTACCTGGGACTTCGATGTTGTGGCTATTACGGAGACATGGGTAGAACAGGGACAGGATTGGCTGTTGCAGGTCCCAGGGTTTAAATGTTTTAGTAGGGTCAGAGGTGGGGGTAAAAGAGGGGGAGGTATGGCATTGCTTGTCAAAGATAGTATTACAGCTGTGGAAAGGACGATGGATGAAGACTCACCATCTGAGGTAGTCTGGGCTGAGGTTAGGAATAGGAAAGGTGAGCTCACCCAGTTAGGAGTTTTTTACAGGCCTCCTAACAGTCCTAGAAACGTAGAAGAAAGGATTGCGAGGATGATTCAAGAGAAGAGGGAAAGTAATAGGGTGGTTGTTATGGGAGACTTTAACTTTCC
>NC_057714.1:116942977-116944383 GCF_004010195.1 Chiloscyllium plagiosum | reverse complement strand
AGTGGGAAAACGGAGGACTGGGAAGCTTTTAAAGAACAACAGAAGTTACTAAGAAGGAAAAATGCAGAGAAAAAATGAGGTATGAAGGTAAACTGGCCAAAAATATAAAGGAGGATAGTAAAAGCTTTTTTAGGTATGTGAAAGGGAAAAAAATGGTTAAGACTAAAATTGGGCCCTTGAAGACAGAACAGAGGAATATATTACGGGGAACAAAAATAAAGAAATGGCAGAAGAATTGAATTGGTACTTCAGATCTGTGAGGAGAAAGTGAGGACTGCAGATGCTGGAGATCAGAGCTGAAAATGTGTTGCTGGAAAAGCGCAGCAGGTCAGGCAGCATCCGGGGAACAGGAGAATCGATGTTTCGGGCATAAGCCCTTCTTCAGGTTTCCTGAAGAAGGGCTTATGCCCGAAACGTCGATTCTCCTGTTCCCTGGATGCTGCCTGACCTGCTGCGCTTTTCCAGCAACACATTTTCAGCCCTACTTCAGATCTGTGTTCACTGGGGAAGACACAAGCAATCTCCCAGCGGTAACAGTGGCTGAAGAACCTGAACTGAAGGGAATTTATATTTGCCAGGAATTGGTGTTGGAGAGACTGTTAGGTCTGAAGGCTGATAAGTCCCCTGGGCCTGATGGTCTACATCCCAGGGTACTGAAGAAGGTGGCTTTAGAAATCGTGGATGCGTTGGTGATTATTTTCCAGAGTTCGATAGATTCAGGATCAGTTCCTGCTGATTGGAGTGTGGCTAATGTTGTATCACTTTATAAGAAAGGAACGAGAGAGAAAGCAGGAAATTATAGACCAGTTAGTCTGACCTCAGTGGTGGGAAAGATGCTGGAGTCAATTATAAAGGATGAAATTACGACACATCTAGATAGCAGTAACAGGATAGGTCAGAGTCAGCATGGATTTATGAAGGGGAAATCATGCTTGACTAATCTTCTGGAATTTTTTGAGGATGTTACTCTGAAGATGGACAAGGGATATCCAGTGGGTGTAGTGTACCTGGACTTTCAGAAAGCCTTTGATAAAGTCCCACATAGGAGGTTAGTGAGCAAACGTAGGGTGCATGCTATTGGGGGCAAAATACTGACTTGGGTATAATGACTTGGGAAAATTGGTTGGCTGACAGGAAACAAAGAGCAGTGATAAACGGCTCCAGTTCGGAATGGCAGGCGGTGACCAGTGGAGTACCGCAGGGATCAGTGCTGGGACCGCAGCTTTTTACAATATATGTTAATGACATAGAAGATGGTATTAACAGTAACATTAGCAAATTTGCTGATGATACAAAGCTGGGTGGCAGGGTGAAATGTGAGGAGGATGTTAGGAGATTACAGGATGACCTGGACAGGTTAGGTGAGTGGACAAAAGCATGGCAGATGCAGTTTAATGTGGATAAAT
>NC_057714.1:116928790-116942893 GCF_004010195.1 Chiloscyllium plagiosum | reverse complement strand
TTCACGAGGTCAATTCCTGGAATGGCGGGACTATCTTATGTTGAAAGATTGGAGCAACTGGGCTTGTACACCCTTGAGTTTAGAAGACTGAGAGGGGATCTGATTGAGACGTATAAGATTATTAAAGGATTGGACACTTTGGAGGCAGGAAACATGTTTCCTCTGATGGGTGTGTCCCGAACCAGCGGACATAGCTTAAAAATAAGGGGTAGGCCATTTAGGACAGAGATGAGGAGAAACTTCTTCATCCAGAGAGTGGTGGGTGTGTGGAATGCTCTGCCCCAGAAGGCAATGGAGGCTCAGTCTCTGGATTTGTTTAAGAAAGAGTTGGATAGAGCTCTCAAGGATAGTGGAATCAAGCGGTATGGAGATAAGGCAGGAACAGGATACTGATTAAGGATGATCAGCCATGATCGTAATGAATGGTGGTGCAGGCTCGAAGGGCAGAATGGTCTACTCCTGCACCTATTGTCTATTCTTTTTCTTAACCAAACCTTCAATTTCTTTCGTCATCCAGCATTCCCTATACCTACCAGCCTTTCCTTTCACCCTGACAGGAATATACTTTCTCTGGATTCTCGTTATCTCATTCCTAAAGGCTTCCCATTTTCCAGCCGTCCCTTTACCTGCAAACATCTGCCCCCAGTCAGCTTTCGAAAGTTCTTGCCTAAAACCATCAAAATTAGCCTTCCTCCAATTTAGAACTTCAACTTTTAGATCTGGTCTATCCTTTTCCATCACTATTTTAAAACTAATAGAATTATGGTTGCTGGCCCCAAAGTGCTCCCTCACTGGCACCTCAGTTACCTGCCGTGTCTTATTTCCCAAGAGTTGGTCAAGTTTTGCACCTCCTCTTGTAGGTACATCCACATATTGAATCAGAAAATGTTCTTGTACACCCCTAACAAATTCCTCTCCATCTGAACTCTTAACACTATGGCAGTCCCAGTCGATGTTTGGAAAGTTAAAATCCCCAACCATAACCACCCTATTATTCTTACAGATAACCGAGATCTCCTTATAAGTTTGTTTCTCAATTTCCCTCTGACTATTCGGGGGGTCTATAATACAATCCCAATAAGGTGACCATCCCTTTTTTATTTCTCAGTTCAACCCAAATAATGTCCCTGGATATATTTCTGGGAATATCCTCCCTCAGTACAGCTGTAATGCTATCCCTTATCAAAAACACCACTCCCCCTCCTCTCTTGCCTCCCTTTCTGTCCTTTCTGTAGCATTTGTATCCTGGAACATGAAGCTGCCAGTCCTGCCCATCCCTGAGCCATGTTTCTGTATTTGCTATGATATCCCAGTCCCATGTTCCTAACCATGCCCTGAGTTCATCTGTCTTCCCTGTTAGCCCCTTGCATTGAAATAAGTGCAGTTTAACTTATGAGTCCTACATTGTTTGCTGCTTTGTCCCTGCCTGCCCTGACTGTTTGACTTGCTTTTGTTCTCATTTGGACCAGTCTCAGATTGATCTCTTTTCTCACTATCTCCCTGGGTTCCCCCCACCTTAATAATTGAAATCCTCCTGAGCAGCTCTAGCAAATTTCCCTGCCAGTATATTGGTCCCCTTCCAATTCAGGTGCAATCTGTCCTTCTTGTACAGGTCACTTCTACCCCAAAAGAGATTCTAATAACCTAAAAATGTGAATCCTTCTCCCATACACCAGCTCGTCAGCCATGCATTCATCTGCTCTAACCTCCTATTCCTACCCTCAGTAGCTTGCAGCACCGGGAGTAATCCAGATATTACTATTCTCGAGGACCTTCTATTTAAATTCCTGCCTAACTCTATATATTCGCCCTTCAAAATCTCATCCTTTTCCCTTACTACCTCCTGCTGATCCCTCTCCCTTGAGCACATTCTGCATTGTCTCTGAGACATCCTTGACCCTGGCACCAGGGAGGCAACCACCATTCTGATTTTTCGCTGCTGGCTACAGAAAAGTCTGTCTGTGCCTCGGACTAGAGTCTCCGAACACAATGGACCTCTTGGAATCTGATGTACCCTTCCTTGCATTCGAGCCAGTCTCCAAATCAGAAACTTGGTTGTTCGTGCTACGTTCCCCTGAGAATCTATCAGCCCCCACATTTTCCAAAGTAGCATACTTGTTTGAAATGGGGATTGCCACAGAAGATTCCTACACTACCTGCCTATATCTCTTACCTTTCTTGGAGTTAACCCATCTATGTGACTGTATCTGCAACTTTTTTCTTTTCCTATAACTGCCATCCATCACATCCCGTTGCTCTTGTAAATTCCTCATTGCGTCTAATTGTTACTCCAACCAATTCATTCAATTGGATAAGATTCACAACCAATGGCATTTATTGCAGATATAACCCTCAGTAATACGTAAACTCTCCCAAAACTCCCATATCTGACAAGAAGAGCATATCACTCTTCTTGATGCCATTGCTGCTTCTTTCAATCTCCAGAGCCAAAACATAGCACTGTCTTATTCCTCTGCAAACAGTGCTCCAGGCTAACCTAATACTTATGTCTCTTGATTAAACTTAAAAATATAAGCCACATCTCAGTAAAACAGATAATCAAGAAAGAACCCACTGTACTCACTACTGCAGACTTACTGTAAGGCCACGCTTAAAAATATTCGCTTAACTGTTTCTGTGCTGATCTTGTACACCTATAAGATGTTACCTCTCAACCTTCTTTGCTCCAATGAGAAAAGCCCTACCTCCCTCAACTTTACTTCATAAGACATGCCACCATCCCAGCAGCATCCTGGTAAATCCCCTCTGCATCCACTCTGAAGCTTCCATATTCTTTCGATAATGAGGCAACCAGAACTGAACACAATACTCCAAATGTGGTCCAACCAGGGCTCTACAACCTTGCAGCTCTTAAACTCAATCCCCTGCTAATGAAAGCCAACACACGATACGCCTTCTTGACAAGCCTATCAACTTGGGTGGTAACTTTGAGGAATCTATGGACATGGACCCCAAGATCCCTCTGTTCCTCCACACTGCCAAGAATCCTGCCATTAACCCTGTATTCTGCATTCAGACTCGACCTTCTGAAGTAAATCAGGTTCCACTTTTCTAGGTTGAATTCCATCTGCCACTTATCAGTTCTGCATCCTGTCAATATTCTGTTGCAAACAACACAATCCTCCACACTATCCACCACTCCGCCAACCTTTGTGTCATTGATAAACTTACTAACCCACCCTTCCAATTGCTCCTCCAAGTTGTTTATAAAAATCACAAAAAACAGAGGTCCCTGAACCGATCCCTGTGGAACACCACTGGTCACCAAACCCGAAGCTGAATACTTTCCATCAATCACCACCCTCTGTCTTCTATGGGCCAACCAATTCTGTATCCAGACAGCCAGATTTCCCTGTTTCCCATGCCTCCTTACTTTCTGAATGAGCCTACCACAGGGAACCTTTCAGGATGCCCAGCTAAAATCCATGTATACCACATCCACTGCTCTACCTTCATCCATGTGTTTTGTCACATCCTCAAAGAATTCAACAAGGCTGGTGAGGCATGACTTGCCACTCACAAAGCCATGCTGACTATCTCTAATCAAAGTATAGTTTTCCAAGTAAATATAAATCCTGTCTCTCAGAATCCTCTCCAATACTTTACCTATCACAGACGTGGGATTGACTCATCTGTAATTCGCAGGATTATCCCTATTCCCTTTCTTGGACGAAGGAATAATATTTGCCATGCTGCAATCATCTGGCACTGTACTGAACAAGAATCACTGTTTACTAAAAGTAATTGAAATCCAGCAACAGGTAAATCATTTTAAACCACAGCATAATACAACACTTATGAAAACTCTAATCGCCTTATAAACTGCCCTTTATTCACACAGACAGACAAACAGACAGGGTAAAATAGATTGCTGGTGAAACTCAGCAGGTCTTGCAGCATCTATGGGCGAAAACAGGGTTGACATTTTGCTAAAAGCATTAACTCTCCTTTCTCCTGATAGATGCTGCCAGACCTGCTGAGTTTTGCCAGCAATGCCCATTTTTGTTTCAGATCTCCAGCATATGCAGCTCTTTATTTTGTGTGTTTATTTTAGAATAGACTATGGATAGAGGGGATAACCAGAAAGACAGTTCAGTAATCTTCATTCCCAAGTGTTATTGTTGAGATGATCCTTCTGATTCTTCTGCTAGCCAGTGCATTGCTTCATTCATCTTTCTCCAGATACCTCCACTGGTTGGAAAGGGATACAGGGTGGCAGGTTCATTCAGAAAAAGACACTGACTTATTAGTTAAAAGTCACAGCTATGGCAATTGTTGCAGGAGAGGTAATCTGGTTTTCTTCAAGTTTTCATGTGAGTTTTGACTACAGAGAACAGAGAGACTGCTTCTGAGCTGGAGAAGAACTGAACTCTCTTCCTCTCCCTCTGTCTATCTCTCTCGCTGACTCTCTGTACTTTGTTCCCAGCTCCATGCTGCTCAGTTACCTGAGAACTAATCACATTGTTGTTAGCATGCACATTGTCATCGTCCATAAATCAATTAATCTCTTGTTGCCTGCAAAAGCTGCATCTGTACACCCCTTGGCTCAGAATGGTCTGCAACTGAAACTCCAATTGCTGTTTATTCAAATATTTGCTTGCACTATGCTTGGCATGGGTGTTAGGTTACTTGCTTTCAAAACTGCAAACACCCTTTCAAATACCAGTTTTTAAAACAGGCCATTCTCATTTCACTCCACAAGTTTTAAAAACACTAAATAAAAAATATGGTCCTGCAGCCTTCACAGAATTGGTGTACTTTCTATACAATTTGGTCTCCTGTTCATTTAGTTAGAGATATACTGATCTCTAATGAATAAATAATATATAGGTAGAGCCCAAAGAGAGAACAGTTGGACAGACAAAAGAGTGGATAACGGTCAGGCTAGGAGAGTGAATGAGCACTAATGGGGAGTATTAGTGGCTAACAATGGGTGGGGTGTAATAATAGACTACGTGATAACAAGGCCTGCTGTGTGGGGGTTGGGGAGAAGGTGCCTCAAGCCCTAAAATTATTGAACTCGATATTGAGTCCAGAAGGCTGTTCCCCTGCAGAAAACAAAGTGGATTGTTCTTCCAGCTCACGCTGAACTTCACTGGAGCATTGCAGCAAGCCTGAGACAGATGTTGGCCAGGGAACAAGGTGGTGTGTTGAACTGGCAGGCAGCTGGAAGCTCTGGGTCTTTGTGTACTGGTTGCGGGTATTCTGCGAAGTGGTCACCCAGTCCATTATTCTCATGTGCTAATTACTGCGCTGAGGAAACTCTTCTCTCTGAACTTAAGGCAGTCTGTCTACTTCAAGTGTCAGATTCGGAATGTTAACATTAACTGTGTTTCTCTCTCTACAGATGCTGCCAGACCTGCTGAGTTTTACCAGCATTCTCTGTGTTTGTTTTACATTTCCAGCATCTGCAATATTTTGCTTTAATTCTACTTGGCTTTTGAAGCTGTTTACCTATTATTTACGTATCTATGCTATTTAACTATATGATCTGCCTGTATTGCTCACAAAACAAAGTTTTTCACTGTGCCTCAGTACACGTGACAATAAATTCAATTCAATTCAATTCAAAATTCAAATTCAAATTCTTTACGTAGAATCTGCTTTGTATTTGTGAGTCTGGAACAATGATCCCAGATAATTGTTATGGCAATGAACTCTGAGGAGGTTTCACATAAGCCTGTACTTAGTTGGTGCCCTGGCAAACACACAGATTAGTTCCCCCTTTCCCCTTTCTCAGGATTCAGAGTTCAGCTGTAGTCCCTGTTTTTCAGGTCAGGCTTGAAGTTGGTGCACCAGTGATCAAAAGGTAGAATCTTGCCGTGTGGTTCAATTCTGTGAAACACCATCCGTCAATCCATTCGGTCATTAATGGAGATGTTTCAAAAATGTTGAATGATTCTGGAAGTGAGCTGACATACCTGTGTTTTATGCTGGTCCCTGGAGGGAGCATGGATTCTTGCAGTACATCAAAATCCCCCACCCCAGTCCCCTCCCTCAGCAGCTTCACAAAATCTGTCTGTCAGAGACGCCATCCGCAGGAGGACTGCATTGTTCCACGTCATACGTAGTGCTGCAAAACCAGCATGTTTTTTTCCAAGAAATAAAAGGGACTTTTGTTCTGTTTCATATGGAGTAGGTTGTAAACATTCTCAAAATGAACTTTTTATCATAGGCTACATCCTGCCCTCTTGACCATTTTAATCTTTTTTGTACATTGCTGCTTATTTTTGTTGTTGACAAAAGTTATTCAAAGTTGCCAAGTTTTAATTTTAGCTATGAGCTGAGGAAATTATGTATTGCCCACAGAATATAAAGGCAGGGTTTTACATAGAGTATGTTATTGTACTCATTGCATGCACACTGCTAAAAGCCTGTTCTTAATGTTGACAACAGTAATCTCTAGATTGAAAAGTCATTGTGTAAAATGTCACTTTGATTTCTTCACTGCATGGTCAGTCCTTGTGGACTCTCTCTATGAAATTGGCAGTGACTTAATATGCCAAGTCATAGCAGCATGCTGCTTTCTACTTTATATTGGTTGCGATGAATCTGTGCCCCGCCACATCAAAGATGGAGGGGTGGTACAGAATACAGCCTATTCAATAAATAGATTTCCAGTTATAAAGCAGCTTTTACAACCTCAGGTTGTACCAAAGTATTTGACAATGAAGTGCTTTTTATTTTCTCATTGGGTGTGGTTACTGCCAGCAAGGACAGCATTTGTTGCTCATCCCTAATTGCCTTTGAACTGAGTTGCTTGAGGGCAGTTATGAGTCAACCACATTACTGTGGCTCTGGAGTCACAAATAGTCCAGACCAGGTAAGGATGACAGATTCTATTCCATTCAGAGCATTAGCAAACCAGATGGGTTTTATCAACAGTTGATGATAGTTTTATGCTGCACATTTTAAGTCTGTTTTACAATCTTTGTCACATGGAACAGAACAAAAGCAGTTTGTATTTCATGGTACCTCATTGTTACTGAGAGCAGCTTTCAATCTATAAGTCAACACTTCTGACAGTGTAGCATTATCTCATTACTGCACTGGGAGTGTCAGCCCTAAATTCTGTGTTCAATCTCCTTGTCTTGGAACTTGAACTCAAAACTCAAAGCCACCTAACTGAAGAAAAAAGAGAAAGTCGATGTTTCAGTCAAAAGCCCCTCATCAGGGCTTTTGCCCGAAACGTCGATTTTCCTGCTCCTCAGATGGCGAGTCTTCATCCATCGTCCTTTCCACAGCTGTAATACTATCTTTGACAAGCAATGCCACACCTCCCCCTCTTTTACCCCCACCTCTGACCCTACTAAAACATTGAAAGCTGTGACACACCTCTTTTTGTTCTAAGTAGTGGAGGCAGACATCTTTAGTGGTGACTAACCTTTACCCCCAACCTCACCAGTGAGAAAGCTCAGCAGATCTAGCACTAAGGTGGCACATAAATGCCGACTGGTGGGTCTCTCAGCCTATCAGATACCTTGCTAGAGATGCCCTGTCAGCCAGTCAGAGGCCATCAGTCAGGAAGGGCTGGACGGTGTCACTGTGGGGGGGCCATGCTGCATTGCCATGACATCCACTGCACTGAGAAGGGCAATGTTACTTTCAGGGGAATTGAGGTCGCTGAGGAAGTGGGTTCAGAGGCAAGAGCAGAGTGGTGGCTTTCAGTGGTGCCCTCCCCCTGTGCCTCCCCAGTTGCTGCCAGGTTGAAGCAAATGGAAACTTCCCTGCTCCCTACCTGTCGGACAGGCTGCCATGAAGACACCACATTTCATTATTGACCATTTAAGGACTTTAGCTTGCAATGGTTCAGGATGGTCGAACTTGACTGGAGAATGGGTGAATATCTCTCTAGTGCTAACCAGTCCAATTATTTGCCTTTCCTGCCACCTTCCCAGTGGCGCCTCAAAAGAGGCAAATACAAAGCCTGCACTTCATTTTGTTTGTAAAGTGCTTTGAAAGGTCCTGAGTTTGCAAAGGCACCATCCTTTTATTTTTCACTGTGTGATTTAGCCCCAGTAATATGAAAAATGATTATAGTAGCATTTGTTACTGTACTGATCATTTGACATCAGTATGCCTGAATGAAAATGACAGCTACCATCTGAAATGCTCTGTTCCCTCAGGCCTGTGGGATGCTGCCCATTAGTATGACCGTTGCCATCATCTCCAGGCACAATCCTTGCTGCAGGTTTCCAAGTGCCCAAGACTACTGCCTCTTAAATCATTCAGCTATGACTGTGCTGAGTTCTTCTCAGTTGTCAGATGGTTCTGTTATGGTAGACCAACACCTCAAGGGGTTTTGTTTAAATACTTGCTCACTAAACAAGTGCATAAGTTTGTTTTTCAGTTAAACTGGTGAGAATATGAGCCTCCAGAATTTATTTTCACTTCCCATGGCTGGGATCTCCACTCAAAAATCTGTCACAGTGTCATTCTGGATATGCTATTTCATAACAGTAGAATTCTTGCAAGTGCCAGGATATCGATGTATATCAGCAGCCATTTGTTTTTCCTTTTATACTTGTTCTGTCATTTTTATGTTAATTTAATTTATATTCTATTTATAGAGTTGTATATTCCTGGTAAGGCAAATGGAATGTTGGCTTTTATTGCTAGAGGACTAGAGTATAAAAGTAATGAAATGTTGCTGCAATTAATGCAAGGCTTTCGTGAGAGTGCACCTGGAGTATTGTATTCACTTTGGTCCCCTTACTTGAGGAGGGATGTAATTGCATTGGAGGCAGTTCAGAGGAAATTCATTGGATTCCAGAGGTGTGAGGAGTTAGTCTTACGAAGAGAGATTAAGCAGTTTAGGCTTATATTCTTTGAAGCTGGGAAGAATGAGAGGAGCTGCAATGCTAAAGAGGATTGACAAAGTAGACATAGAGAGGATGTTTCCTCATGTGGGGCAATCTAGAAAGAGATGTCATAGTCTTAGAATTAGGGGTGGCAGACTTCTAACAGGGATGAGAAATTACATCTCTCAAAGGGTCGTTATTCTGTGGAATTCATTTGCCTAGAGTGTAGTGGATGTTGGGACATTGAGTAGAGTGAAGGAGGAGAAAGACAGGTTTTTAATTAATATTGGTTGAAGGATTATGGAAAGCGGGCAGGAAAATGGAGTTGAGGCCACGTTGAGATCAGCTGTGATCGAATTGAATGGCAATACAGACTCGAATCGGTTAATTTTATACACTTGCACCTTATATGCTTAGGATTATATTTAATATCTATGTGTTTTTATACTTACATTTAATATCTACGCATGGCTCGCTAGGCTATATCTGAGGGCAGAGTCGAAAGTGTTGCTGGAAAAGCACAGCAGGTCAGGTTGCATCTGAGGAGCAGGAGAATTGACTTTTCAGGCAATGCTGGATGGCATTGTCAACCACGTGGGAGGGGAAATTGTGGTCTTTGAAGAAGGAGGCCACCTGAGATTTTCTATGGTGGAATTGGTCATCCTGGGAACAGATGTGGTGGAGTCCGTGGGTTTGTAGTAGATGTCCATGTTTAGTTGGTTACCAGAGACACCCACAGCTACCTACATGACACCATCTCCCACCCTGCCTCCTGTAAAAACGTCATCAATTATTCCCAATTCTTCCGCCTTTGCCGCAATTCCTCCACTCTCCACACCTCCACCCTACCCAACGCAACAAGGACAGAAGCCCTCCCCGGTCCTCACCTTTCACCACACCAACCTCAGTATAGATCCTTCACCACTTCCGCCACCTACAAACCGATCTCACCACTTGGGATATATTCCCTCCCACCCCTATCAGCATTTCAGAGATCATTCCCTCCGTGACTCCCTTGTCAGATCCACTCCCCCCCACCAGCCCTCATCCCACTCCCAGCACCTTCCCCCACCACCGCAAGAAGTGTGAAACCTGCCCCTATACCTCCCCCCTCACCTCCATCCAAGGCCCCAAAGGATCCTCCCTCATACGACAGAAATTTACCTGTACCTCCACACACATCATCTACTGTATCCATTGCCCCCGATGTGGTCTTCTCTACATTGGGGAGACAAGACGCCAACTTGCGGATTGTTTCACAGATTATCTCTGGGACATCCACACCAACCAACCCCACTGCCCCGTGGCTGAACATTTCAACTCCGCCTCCCACTCTATCAAGGACACGCAGGTCCTAGGCCTCCTCCAATGCCAAACTCTAACCAACCGACACCTGGAGGATGAATGCTTCATTTTCTGCCTTGGGACCCTGCAACAACATGGGATTAATGGGGATTTCGCCAGTTTCCTCATTTCCCCTCCCCTCACCTTATCCTAGTCCCAAGTCTCCAACTCGGCACTGCCCTCTTGACCTGTCCATCGTCTTTCCCATCTATCCGCTCCACCCTCCTCTCCAACTTATCACCACCTCCCCACCTTCATCTACCTATTGCATTCTCAGCTATCTTCTCCCCAGTCCCAGCCCTCTCCCATTTATCTTTCATTCCGCCAGCCCACAAGCCTCGTTCCTGATGAAGGGCTTATGCCCAAAATGTCAATTCTCCAGCTCCTCAGATGCTGCCTGACCTGCTGTGCTTTTCCAGCACCACACTCTCTGCTCCCCAGCGTCTGCAGTGCTCATTTTCTCCCATTTCACAGGGCAGTTAAGATTCAACCGCACCGTGGTTAATTTGCACAGGGTGTGGTTAGCAAATTTCCTTCCCTAATGAGTGAACCAGGTAGCTTTTTGCAACTATGCATTTGGCATCACTGATATAGGCATTTTCTAATTCCGATTTCTTCAATTAATTAACTGAATTTATATCTCCAGCTGCTAATGTCTCTGGATTAGAGTCCAGTAGCATCTCACTATGCAGTAGTGTAGTCCAGACAGTACTGCCATTTGTTTTTTCTAATTCATTCACGGGATATGGGCATCATTGTTTAGGTCAGTATTTATTGCCCGTCCCGAGTTGCCCTTGAGAAGTTGGTAGGGAGCTGCCTTCTTTAACTGCTGCAGTCCAGTTAAAACATTTTAAACAGTTCTCTGCTCTGTCTCTTTATCCCTCAAAATATTTGCTACTCAGTTAATCCTAGCACCTTTTTAACAGCTCATTTGATTCTGCAGCTCCGGTTTTCCGGAACACTGGATTACACATTCTTGTCAGTATTTGGGCAAAGGGATTTTTTCCAGGATTTGCTTTTCTCCAGCTTCTTTCTAATTTCAGGTGTATGTTTCTGCTGAATCCTCCACTAGAAAGAGAAGTCATTTCCTACAAATTCCCTTCATAATTATGAGCTCCAATCATAATCCCTTAATCTTCTCATCTAAGGGATGCATTGCAAATGTTTTTATTCATTGACAAAGTTTGGACTTTGCTGACAGTACTGGCATTTGCTGTTCATCCCCAATTTTCATTGAAAAATCTATGATGAACCACAGCAACACATGTATTCCTAAAGTACTGCTTGAAAGGCAGTATTGGTCCATCCATGATGTAGGAACAGCAGTGCATTTGCACCTCTGAATGGAATGTGGATTGGGGGGCATTTGCAGTGTTCCCATACACCTGCTGACCTTCACCTTCTGGATGGTAGTGCTCAGCAATGATTTGATGATTTATTGGCACATGTACCTAGGTACAGTGAAAAATTTTGTTTTCTATGCAATACAGGTAGATTATAATATACGAAGATCATAAGGTGATTTAATAGAGTAAGGAATACAAAGCTGCAAAGAAAATGCACAAAAAGCAAGATCAACATTAGATTTGAAATTTGAAAGGTCCATTCAGAAGTCTATTAACAGTAGGAAAAAGCTGTTTTTGAACCTGTTGGTGCATGTGTTTAAGTTTCTGTGTCTTCTGTCTGATGGAAGACATTGGAATATTTTAACTGAGGTAGGAGGCGTCTTGGATGATGTTGGCTGTCTTTCCTTGGCAATGAGAACTGTAGATGGAGTCAATGAATGGAAGGTAGATTTGTGTGATGGACTGGGCTACGTTCACAACCCTGTGTAGTTTCTTAAGGTCCTGAGCAGAACAGTTGCTGTACCAAACCATAATGCATCCAGACAGTATGCTTTCTATGGTGCATGTGTAAAGGTTGGTGAGGGTCCTTATGGACATGCCAAATTTTATTAGCCTCCTGAGGAAGAATTGGTGTTGTTGTGCCTTCTTGACCATCTCATCAATGTGGCAAGTCCCAGACAGATTGTTGGTTACTCTTAGGAACTTGATGCTCTCGACCATCTCTTCTTCAGCTCCATGATGTAAATAGTGGTGTGCCTTTCTCCTTCCTGAAGTTGATGATTAGTTTTTTAGTTTTGCTAGCATTGAGGGAGATATTGTTATCCTAGAACCACTTCACCAAACATGCTGTCTCCTTTCTGTATTCTGTCTC
The DNA here is from genome assembly GCF_004010195.1 of Chiloscyllium plagiosum. NCBI lineage: Eukaryota > Metazoa > Chordata > Chondrichthyes > Orectolobiformes > Hemiscylliidae > Chiloscyllium > Chiloscyllium plagiosum. The sequence goes on along the minus strand of NC_057714.1, from coordinate 116,930,510 downwards.
ATCTTTGTTTAAAATCCGGCCTACAATGGTAGTGTTATTGGTGAGCTTGTAGATGGAGTTCAGACGAAATTTGGCCACACAGTGGTGAGTATACAGGGAGTACAGTAGGGGGCTGAGTACACATCCTTGCGGTGTTGAGGTGCTGTTGTCAATCTTCACTGATTGCGGTCTGTGGGTCAGGAAGCTGAGGATCCAATTGCAGAAAGTTGAGCAAAGATCTAGGTCTTAGAGTTTGGAGATTAGTTTGGTTGGGATTATGCTGTAGTCATTAAGTAGTCCTTCGCCGCCTCCATCGCCAGACCATGGCAACACAACACCTGGAGGAAGAGCACCTCATCTTCCGCCTAGGAACCCTCCAACCACAGGGGATGAATGCAGATTTCTCCAGCTTCCTCATTTTCCATCCCCCCACCTTATCTCAGTCCCAATCCTCGGACTCAGCACCGCTTTCTTGACCTGCAATCTTCTTCCCGCCCCCACCCCCCCCTCCGGCCTATCACCCTCACCTTAACCTCCTTCCACTGTCGCATTCCCAACGCCCCTCCCCCAAGTCCCTCCTCCCTACCTTTTATCAGCTCTGATCTCCAGCATCTGTAGTCTTCACTTTCTCCTTGTCATTAAGTAGAAGCCTGACATAGGTATCTTTATTATCCAGAAAGTCCAGGGATGCATGTAGCACTAGGGAAATGGCATCCGCCATGGACCCATTGTCTTGGTAGAGAGATTGCAAGGGATTGAGGTAGACTGGGAGGTTGGAGTTGAGGTGAGCCATGACTAACCTCTTGAAGCACTTCGTAATTAGGGAGGTCAGAGCTGCTGGGCGGTAGTCATTGCGGCACGTTGCTTCTGCAATCCTTGGTACCGGAATGATGGTGGTCTTCTTGAAGCAGCTGGGGACTTCAGATTGTAGAAAGAGGAGGTTAAAGATGTCTGCAAATTCTCCCGCAAACCGGTCTGCACAGAATCTGGGCCAGTTGGTTTCCATGGGTTCATTCCCAAGAAGGCCAATCTGACGTCAGTTGCAGTGACTGAGGGAGCAAGTGCACCCGAGGCTATTGGGCAGGTGACACTGACCTTCAGTTCAAAATAAGTGTAAAAAGCATTGACCAGTTAAGGGAGGGATGTATCTTTGTCTGCTATTCTGTTCTTCATTTTGTAGCCCATAATATCGTGTATGTATTGCCACAGACAGTGGGTATCCGTGTGGTTATTTTGGGTCTCTAACTTAATTTGTATTGCCTTTTGACATCTTTAATGGCCTAATGGGTGTCGCACCTTGATTTCCTGTAAAGGTCCGGGTCATTTGACCATAAAACATAGGAGCAGAAATTAGGCTATTCAGCCCATCAGGTCTGCTCCGCTATTCAACCATGGCTGATAAGTTTCTCAACCCCATTCTCCTGTTTTCTCCCTGTAACTCTTGATCTACAAGAACCTATCTATTTCAGTCTTAAATATACTCAGTGACCTGGCCTCCACAGCCTTCTGTGGCATTGAAGTCCATAGATTTATCACTCTCTAGCTGAAGAAGTTTCCCCTTATCTCCGTTCTAAAAGGTTTTTCCTTTACTCTAAGGCTATGCCTTTGGGTCCTAGTCTCTCCTCCCAACGTAAACATCTTCCAAATATCTAGTCTGTTCAGGCCATACAGTATTGTGTAGATTTCACCAGTTTCCCTCATCACCCCTCCCCGCCACCTTAGCCTAGATCCAACTCTCCAA
>NC_057714.1:116925908-116928631 GCF_004010195.1 Chiloscyllium plagiosum | reverse complement strand
TGCTGCCTGACCTGCTGTGCTGTTCCAGCAATAAAGTTTCAACTTTGATCTCCAGCATCTGCAGACCTCACTTTCTCCTACCTTGAGAGAATCCTGGACTAGAACTCCCAAATCTCTTTGCACTTCAGACTTCAGAATTTTCTTCCCATTTAGAAAATGCTACCTGTCCGTCTATCTTTCTTTGAATCGTCTGCAAACGTAGCCAGAATGTTGTAGTCGAAAAGTTGTAGTCCTAACACTGAGCCTTGCGGAACAGCACTAGTCACCAGCTGCCATCCCAGAAGGGCCCTTTTATCCCCAATTCCTGCTTTCTGCCAGATAGCCAAGCTTCTATCCATGCTAGTATGTTGGCTCTGACACAATAGGCCCTTACCTTACTCATCAGCCTCCTTGAAATCTAGGTAGATAATAGTTATTGACTCTCCTTGGACTAACCTGCTTGTTACTTCCTCAAAGAATTCTTGCAGATTTGTCAGGCATGGCCTCCCCCTGATGAAACCATATTGATGTTGCCCTATTTTACCATACACTTCCAAGTATTCAGAAATCTCATCCTTCATAATGGATTCCAGGATCTTATCCATGACCAAGCTGAGGCTAATTGGTTTGTCATTTTCTGTCTTTTGCCTTACTCCCTTTTTAAACAGGTGTGTCACATTCGCAATTTTCCAGTCCTCTGGGACCTTCCTGATTCTAGCAATTCCTGAAAGATCACCACTAATACCTCCACCATCTCTTCAGCTATCTCCCTTAGATCTCTGAGGAGTAATCCATTTGGTCCGAGTGATTTATCCACTTTCAGGCCATTTAGTTTTTCCAGCACCTTCTCCTTGAAGGCCACCTCATTCAGCTCTGCCCCCTCACTCTCTTGAATTTTTGGCATATTACTCATGTCTTCCACCATGAAGACTGACATGAAGTAATTATTCAGTTCCTCAGCTATTTCCTTGTTCCCCATTACTATCTCTCCAATGTCCTTTTCCAGTGGTCCAAAGTCCTGTTTTGCATCTCTTTGGCCCTTTATATATCTAAAGAAACACTTACTTTATACTACTGGCTAACTTACTCTCATGTTTAATCTTTTCCTTCTTTTGTTTTTTATGTTGCCCTCTGTTGGTCTTTGTAAGTTTCCCAATCATTCTAGTGTCCACTGTCCTTCACCACATTATATACTTTCTCTTTTGCTTTTTGCTATCCCTGACTTTCCTAGTCAGCCCTGGTTGTCTTATCCTCCCTGTACCTTGCTTATTTTTTTTCAGGATGAATCTCAGCTGTATCTCCTGAATTACTCCTAGAAACCCCTGCCATAGCTGTTCCACTGTCCTTCCTGCTCAGCTCCTCTTCCAGTCAATTCAGCACCACCTCATGCCTCTATAGTTGCCTTTATTCAGCTATAACACCGTTACCTCTGATTCTATCTTCTCCCTCTCAAATTGCAGATTAATTTCAATCATATTATGATCACTTTCTTCGGTTTCTTCACCTTAAGCTCCCTTACCAAGTCTGCATCACTGCACAACTCTAAATCCAGTATTGCCTGTTGTCTAGTGGGCTCCACCAAAAGCTGCTCCAAAAGGCCATCTCATAGACATTCCACAAATTCCTTTTCCTAACTTGAACACTGCCCACTGAAGACCAGGTGTGCAATGGATTTCTTGGTTCATCCATGGTTTCTGGTTGGAGAACATATGGATTGACTTTTTCAGCACGCAGTCCTCTACACTCTTGCCAATGAAGTCCGTGACATCGTGGCATACTTATCTCAGTTGACCACTGAATTCTTGAATATGGACCAATCCACCAATTCCAGGCAGTTCCACAGAAGCTCTTCCACTGCCTGAGTCCAGCACTGGACTACTTTCTGTCCTGGGTCCTCACATTTCAGTTTCTGCTTGTAAGCTAGGAGGAGGAACACAATGTTGAGATCTGATTTTCCAAAATGAATATGAGGTATGGAGTAATAGACAACTTTGCTGGTCATGTAGCAATGATCAAGGATGTTTGGCCCCCGGTGGAAGAGGAGACTTGTTGATGGTATTTTGGTAGCACCCACTTGGCCTGGATGAAGTCACCGGCTACAATGAATAAGGGCCTCGGGATATTCCATCTCAAGTGCATTTGTGGCTGTGTAAATTTCATCCAGAGCATTCTTCACTTCTGTCTGGGATGTTATGTAGACTGCTGTCAGGATTGTGAAGGTGAACTTGTATGGCAAGTGGTCAGGAGAGCATTTATTGTGAGATACTCAAGGTCCAGGGAGCATTAACTCACCAGGGTCGCCACGTCTGAACACCAAGAGATATTGATTAGGAATCAGACTCACAGTCCCTTATCTTACCCAAGGATGCCACGTGATATATAGAGAAACCTTCAGGTTGTAAGGCATAGTCAGGTTTGGCAGGAGTGAGCCACGTTTATGTTAAACAGAGCACACAGCAGTCACTCAGGGTAGGGAAGGTGCTGGATCAGTGGTGCTGGAAGAGCACAGCAATTCAGGCAGCATCCAACGAGCAGCGAAATCGATGTTTCGGGCAAAAGGCCTTCATCAGGAATAAAGGCAGAGAGGCCGAAGCGTGGAGAGATAAGCTAGGGGAGGGTGGGGGTGGGGAGAGAGTAGCATAGAGTACAATGGGTGAGTGGGGGAGGAGATGAAGGTGATAGGTCAGGGAGGAGAGGGTGGAGTGGATAGGTGGAAAAGGAGCTAGGCAGGTCGGACAAGTCCG
>NC_057714.1:116870111-116922898 GCF_004010195.1 Chiloscyllium plagiosum | reverse complement strand
AGTTTTTGATGTTTGAGATGGAATTGAAATACTGTTTGTTGAGACTATGAATTCTCCTGAGGATGTAGTACAGAGTGGGTCCTTAGCTGAGGCAGGGCAGACTGTAGAGAGGTTAGGTGCCGGCGCATTGCTGCAAGCGTGGAGCGGAGGATCTTGAAGGAGAACTGTTGCTGGTGTTTTTGAACCTGTAGTTTGTACTGTTTGTCCTGTTCGGGTCCGAACTCTGCTGGTTTAAAGGTGGTCCGGAGTCCGTGTGGGATGAGTTGGTTACGAAGGCATGCACTGTAGGGAAGGTGCTGTAGAAGGAACCTTGGTGATTTACTGCATTGTGTCTTGTAGATGGTACAAACTGCAGCTATGTGCATCAATGGTGAAGGGATGACTGTTGAAGATGGTGAATGGGGTTCAAACCAAGTGAGCTACTTTGTCTTGAATGGTGTTGAGATTAATTGCACCAGCAGTACAAATGGAGGACATCCCTTCACAGAGGCTTTTACCTGGTAACTCATACTAGGTCAGTCCCTTCACCCCGGAAATTACTTCAGAGTAAACCATGGGGTTTTATTTAATAGGCGGCATTCAGCCAGTTACAGCTCTGCTGGTCTTTTAAAAGAAAGTTAATGTAATCTAATTTCTCTTCATTGTCGCAACTCAATATTCTTCATTTTTCAAATAGATTTATTTCCTTTTTAAACCTCTATTGCATTCAGTTTCCATTCCTGTTTCTGGTAATGTATTCCGTGTCCTCGGTCATTTCTTTGTAGAAAGAAAGCTAGCCTGTCCTTTTATTCTTTTTACTGGCAGTGCCATCTGTTTACTGATTTAGCAACCAATGGAAATAGCTTTTCCTGAAATACATTATTAAAACCTATCATTATTTTTTCATTTTTTCCATCAAATTTGCCTTTGACATTATCCCTTATTGTAATAAAAAAGAAGTCTGAGTTTCCCAGTGCATTCTGGCTCTTATAGAATATGTAGCTCCATCACTAAATGACAAAATTATGTGAGAAAATGTTTGAACTCTCACTCGACAGTACTCGGAGAGGCACTGAGACTGATGAGTCAAATGATTCTACACTCGGCAAATTGCTGCACAGGCATTGCTGAAGATGTCAGGACATCATTTAATTCTTCTGATATTTCAACCTATATCTGCTAAAAACCTGTCACAATCCATTGAGAAGTTTTTATATGGACTTTCACCTTGAAAAGAGGACTGAAGTTCCAAATGCATCTTTCCAAGGATGACATTTATTAACCACACACATGCTTCAGAATGCTGAATCTACTGCATGAACTGAATAGGATTCATTCAGAGCCTCATTACCACTTTAATATTCTAAATGATACATGCACTAGCCTGGAAGGAATTTTGTTTGTTTTTAAACTAAACAATGCTGATGATATTCTTATGCCATGGAGACAGACAGCTGAATCAATTGGCCTCCCTATCTCTGTATTCGCAACACAGTTAAGATTAAAACCCTCAGAGACCCTAAAAATTGACACCAATGGTTCATAACTATATTTTGTGAATAACCGATACCAGATACCAAGTTTATAGCTTAAACAAAGATTTAACAATTTATTCATAATACCATAGCTTAACAGAGCAGAGTGAAACCACAAGGTAATTTAATTAATGTCTGTGATTTAAACCTAATCCTCTTCAACTGTAGCCCCCACTGTCACACAAGGACAGATAGGCACAAGGACACAATTAGAGGAATAATCAAAAGGAAAAATAATAAATAAAATGTAACTGGCAAATTCACTTAAGCAGTCTGTCATCCATAACGTCACTGCTGATAGGATTTTGGATCTTGCAGGGTTTCTGACAACATTGATGCTTGCAAATGTCTTCCATTGAACTTTGATAAATGTTCACTTAATGCTTATAACTGAGATTCTACTCTCCAAACTTTCAATAAGTTGATAATGAGAGGACAATGAGGGTGCAATCAAACCCCATCCTGTAACTTTCACAGGCACAATCCTTCTGATGTGAGTAGAATTCCAAAAAACACATTTAAAGTCTGGCCTCTGTTTGTTAGATTGGCTGTCTCCCAATGAGTCCCAGATAATATTCAACATCTGTCATCTGCTTGAGCATAAAGCTTTTCTGGAGTTGAAGCATCTATGGAGCACTTTTGAACAGGAATCAATCTGTGCTTAACTTCCAGGCCTGGCCTCACCAACAAATATCAGTTTGTTCCCTGTTTGTAAAAAAAACAAGCTGTTGCCCAATCCAAAGGTCGTCTTTTAGCTCTCAGCCTATAGTTCATAGTTTCAAACCAAAAATGATGAAAAGGATAAAATAATGAAGAACCAGCAAAGGTTTCTGACAATACTGAATTTTAATAATGTTAAACCTTCAATTGTTGGAGTCACGTCCTGAACTGAGAGGACACAAAGCATCTTGAAAGCAACAAAATGCCCTAAATGGGTGTTATAAGGGCCTGGTGCAATGCCATGGGAATGTTAAAATGCCTCCTGATGCCCAACTCTCCCACTAGCACCATTTATAAACTTACCTCAGCCAAACTCTGCTACCCATATCCTAATTTTCACTGAATATCAGCTATCAAGTACCCTTCTGCTCACTGCTGGACATGGAGTCCCATACAACTCTTTCTTGATGTTAGAAAGATCCAACAACAATTTCCCCACCTCCTCCAGCTCAATAATATTCAACTATTTCAGCTTTCCTCCAGTTCTGGATTCTTCTTCAAGACTGACAGCCATATATTTAGAAACCTATATTCTAAGCTGAGGAATTTCCTCACTAAACCTCCCCAACTCTTCTTTCTCTTTGTTAAGATGTTGCCTAAAACCTGCCTCTTTGAAGAAGCTTCCTCTAACTTGTCTGAGCACACCTTTGTGTGGTTTAGTATTTAACTTTGCCTAGTAATGGTCCTGTGAAGCACAGTGAGGTGTTTTACACTTGTGGCACATTGCCATTTTAGCTGAAAGACTAGGTCAGGAAGAGAGAAGAATACAATGGAATGCATGAATTAATAAGGGGCTAATCTTGAGCATGTCCTAGGAACCAATCTTATATTTTTGTAGAATTTGGCCCCTCTGAGGAGATTGTTGTTAGGATTACAACGTGGTTCACTTGACATAAAGCAAAAGGAGGACATAAAATGACCATTTACTACCTCATTAACAGAGCTATTTTGTCAAAAGCAATGGAAAAATTGAGGGCCTGTGTTCTTAATCATCAGGTTGGTTTTCCCCTTAGATTTTCTTTTAATGATTTTCATGTAACGATTTGTGGGAAATGCAAAAAGCATTTTGGAATGCTTTCACCTGGTGATGTCACAGCTGCTGGTGCACTGTTTTATTCTTCATGATACCAGTAAGCATGGAAAGGTCCTGTTTATCAGTTGATTATGGTTTGTAATAATCTAATGATAAGATGAGTGAAAGTCAAAGTGGTTGGGTTTACAGGGAAGAATATGCTACTGTGTCAAGTGCCTGACAAGTTGTCCAAATCTGACACATGGGCAGATTACTAAATAGGAACAGTGGAAAAAGAATGAACTTGTCTGTTAGTTCTTAGTCTGAAACTCTGAATGCACTCCATTTGAAAATTGAGACATCAAATCTACAGCATGCATTGGTGCATTGTGATTCATCCTTTGATGTCTTCAGCATATGTTATGTGCTTAAATCAATATGTCTTTCTGTTCTGCAGATAATTAATGGTACACCATTGTTTTCTTTCAACATATTGATGCAACTAAAGTGAAAAGCACAAGCAGGACTAAACCATGTGCTCCCTCAAATTTATATTCTAAAGGGAAGTAATTGAATACGTGGTTCAGTCCAGTGCAAAGGATTTTAATATTGCATCTGGAGTGGTTCATTTCATTTGTTCGTTCGGATGGCTAGTGCAGACACAATATGCCGAATGGCTTCCTTCTGTGCTGCAGTAATTCTGTGACCTAACCAGCTTGATCATTTTTAAGGAGAATAATGGACCTGGTGCTCTGGTATGTTGCAGCATCCAACCTTGGTTTGACATTCATCCCAGATAATATGTGAGAATTGTTGTCCTTGCCTTCACATAGCTGCATATGGGTTGGTAAAAATGATCATTTTGTGAGACACATGCAGCTTTTGATTTCAGTAAATATGATACTGAGACACTTAGGTTCATCCTCAAATGGAGAGCTTCTCACACTAGTGGGGAGAAACACCTAATGAAGATCTCCAGGTTTTTTCTTTCATTCTTGAGATGTGAGTATTGTTGTCAAATCAGATTAGTTGTCTTTAAGAAAGTGTATACAGCCAACTTGGCCAGTACAGTCTGTGTGGAGTTTTTATATCCAAAGTGCTTGTTTCTGTATCAGTTTGATACAACTAAGTGACTTAGGCCTTATCAGAGGGTAGCCACAAGTCATTCATATTGCTTTCATTCTGGACTCATAGATAGAATGGACAAGCGTACAAGATTTCTTTCCCTAACAGACATTAATGATCCAGATGTGTTTTTATGACAATGTAGTCATAATTGTTATTATTGAGTCGGAAAGTGTGGCACGGAAAAGCACAGCTGGTCAGGCAGCATCCGAGGAGCAGATGAATTGACGTTTTGGCCATAAGCCCTTCATCAGGAATGTTTGTGGAGAAGGGGGCTGAGAGATAAATAGGAGGGTGGGGGTGGGGGGAAGGTAGCTGGGAAGACAATAGGTAGGTGGAGGTGGGGGTGATAGTGATTGGTCGGAGGGAAGGGTGGAACGGATAGGTGGGAAGGAAGATGGACAGGTAGGACAGATCAAGAGGGCGATGCTGAGTTGGAGTGTTGGATCTGGGATAAGGTGGGGGAGGGGAGATAAGGAAACCAATGAGGTTGATGTTGATGCTGTGTGGTTGGAGGGTACTGAAGAGGATGATGAGGCGTTCTTCCTCCAAGTGTCGGGTGGCTTGGATCTGGTGGTGGAGGAGGCCTAGAACTTTCATGCCCTTGGGAGGGTTGAAATGATCAGCCACAATGCAGTGGGGTTGGTTGGTGCGTGTGTCCCAGAGATGTTACCTGAAACGTTCCACGAGTTGATGTCCTGTCTCCCCAGTGTAGAAGAGACCACATTGAGAGCAATGGACACAGTAGGGGAAGTGTTTAGAGGTGCAGGAAAATCTCTGCCGGATGTGAAAGATCCTTTGGGGCCTTGGACAGAGGTGAGTGGGGAGGTGTGGGCGCAGGTTTTGCAATTCCTCTGGTGGCAGGGGAAGGTGCTGGGAGTGGAGGGTATGTTGGAGGTGAGGGGGTCATGGACCTAACGAGGAGGGAATGGTCTCTGCAGAATGCAGATAGGGTTGGGAAGGGAAAATATATCTCTGGTGGGATCTGATTTCAGGTGGCGGAAATGGCACGGGACAATGCGCTGTCTCCGGACATGAGTGGTGTGGAAAGTGAAGACCAGGGGGTTTCTGTCCTTGTTGTGATTAGAGGAGTAGGTTTCAAGGGCGGACGTGCGGGAAGTGGAGGCGATGCACTGGAGGGCATTGTTGATCATGTGGAAGAGGTAATTGCAGTTCTTGAAAAAGGAGGCCATCTTGGATGTCCAGAAGTGGAATTGCTCCTCCTGGGAGCAGATACGGTGGAGGCAGAGAAATTGGATTAAGAGATTGCGTTTTTACAGGAGGCAGGATGGGAGGAGGTGTAGTCCAGGTAGTTGTGGGAGTCGGTGGGTTTGAAATAGATGACCATGGTGAGTCGGATGCCGGAGATGGAGACGGAGAGGTCCAGGAAGGGGAGGGTGGTGTCCAAGATGGTCCAGATGAACTTGAGGTCAGGGTGAAAGTTATTAGTGAAGTTGATGAACTGTTCAACCAACCTTGTAGGAGCATGAGGTGGCACCGATACAGTCATCGATGTAGTGGAGAAAAAGACGGGGTGTGGTGCCAATTACTATTATTGAGATCAACCTTTTTTTCCAGATTTATAATTAAATGAATTTATGTTTCCCCAGCTGCCGTGTTGGGATTTTAACTCACATCTCTAGATCATTAACCAATATTCTAGTAGTTTGGATTAGAGACAAAAGAGTAGACTTCTATAATATTGGCCCAGTAATATGAGGAGAGAAAATCCAAGAGAAAGTAATTAGAATGCAGGGTTTTCACATGTAGTTACAAAGGGCTGACCACCTCTTGGCCAGGAAGTGGCTACACAAAAAGCCAAAAAAAGTTTTTTTGTAATTAAACAAGTTTATTTCCATGACCTACAGTAATATATGCTGAAAACATTCTACAAATTAAATTTTGTAATCTAGAATTGCAGGCGGCACGGTGGTTCAGTGGTTAGCACTGCTGCATCACTGCGCCAGGTACCCAGGTATGATTCCAGCCTCGGTCACCTGTCTGTGTGGAGTTTGCACATTCTCCCCATTACTGCGTGGGTTTCCTCTGGGTGTTCCGGTTTCCTCCCACAATTCTAAGATGTGCAGGTTAGGTGAATTGGCTGTGCTAAATCTCCCATAGTGTAGGTTAGGTGCATTAGTCAGGGGAGATGTAGAGTAATAGGGTAGGGGAATAGGTCAGAGTTCGATACTCTTCAGAGGGTTGGTGTGGACTTGTTGAGCCAATTGGCCTGTTTCCACACTGCAGGGATTCTCTGATTCTATAAGAGACCACTTGAAAAGGTAGCAGGAGTCAACTCAGAAACATAAAAATGGAATTTGGTGGGAATTTACAATTCTCTAGAATAATAGCAGGGAAGTGGGATTTGATAGCTCTTTCAAAGTTAGATCAAATGGCCACTTTCTGTGTTGTCTCATTTTGTGATAGTGTGTATGAACAGCAGAGCCTGTTCCATTTTTTGGTTTCGTTTTGTTCAAACTTTCATTTATTTTACCAGTGACGCGACACATTAAAGAACTCCAGGAAAGGAAAAATGAGAAGAAATTGAAATTGCGAAAGAAAGCAAAGCCTTGTAATGCGGATGCTGATGGTAGGGTTTGATGCTGAGAGCCAGCGTGTCTTGGCCTAGTGTCCAGTTGCATGTGCTTGCGCTGTTCCTCCTTCAGCTTGGCACCATTCTAAGATGCAGTGCAATGGCCACAGGGCTCTAGGATGGAAAAACAGATCTGCTCCATTGAATCACAGCCAAGGTGTGAGCCAACCTTGATTAGCCCATCAGCTAGTTTAAGGTTTTGGTAAAAGGTTTCGGATTTCCTGAGTCAGATGTGCAGATTTTATCCCCTCTTTGATGCTATTTTTTACTTAAACTATTTTGAGTGGATAATTCTATTGCCATTTCTTTCTTTTCCAAAAAGCCTCGGTGTAATTTTAATCAACAGCCTTAATTAATCTAGCTTCAATTTCAATACGCAGTGCAATATATCAGAGGCCATCTCAGATTTAATTGCTATTCATATTTGGCTATATTCAAGCTCAGTTATGATGATTTTTAAAACAAAAAGCCAAAACAACTTTTTTTTTCAATTGCTGTTTAAATCCTGGAAATGGGCAACAAATAAAAAGGATACTGGTGTTTATTAATATTAATTTATGGAGACAGTACTGATGACAAGATGCTATTCATAGTTCAAGTGAAACCATCTTCTCTGGTGGTGAATTTTAATGACTGACACACATCCTCAAATTCCTTATTTTATTCTCTGCTGTGCTTACCTGACCCTTCTCACCTGAAGCCGTCAAGTCCTTATTGAGTAAGGAGTACAAAAAGCAAAGAGGAGTTATGAGAAAGAAATTTCAGAATTACTCAAAATAGTAATAAGCTATTTTACAGATACAGAAATAAAAAAGGCATTAATGTTAGGATGATTTTATCATTAATTAATAGAAATTGACAGGGATCTTAATGTATTCTGAAGGTTTACAATGGAGAATAGCATTGGTTAAGAGAGTTCCATTTTTAAAATTCATTCACAGGATGTGGGCTTCATTGGCCATGCCAGCATTTATTGCCCATCCCTTAATGCCTAGAGGGCTGTTAAGAGTCAACCACATTGCTGTGAGTCTGGAGTCACATGTAGGCCAGACCAGGTAAGGATAGCACTTCCCTAAAGGACATGGGTGAACCAGCTGGGTTTTTCCTGACAATTGACATTGGATTCATGGTCATCGTTAGACTTCCAGATTTTGATTGAATTCAAATGCCAACTGCCATGGCAGCATTTGAACCCAAGTTCCCCAGAACGTTACCTGGATCTCCAGATTAACAGTGCAACAAGATTGTTTAAATCTCCCCAGTGTGGCTGAGTTAACTACATTGGCAGGTAGGGCATTCCATGCCCTTACCACTCTCTGAGTAAAGAACCTGCCTCTGACATCTGTCTTAAATCTATCACCCCTCAATTTGTAGCTATGCCCCCTCGTACAAGCTGACGTCATCATCCTAGGAAAGAGACTTTCACTGTCTACCCTGTCTAATCCTCTAATCATCTTGTATGTCTTTATCAAATCCCCTCTTAGCCTCCTCCTTTCCAATGAGAACAGACCCAAGTGTCTCAGCCTTTCCTCATAAGACCTTCCCTCCAGACCAAGCAACATCCTGGTAAATCTCCTCTGCACCTTTTCCAAAGCTTCCACATCCTTCCCGAAGTATGGCGACCAGAACTGTACACAATGTTCCAAGTGTGGCCGCACTAGCGTTTTGTATAATTGCAGCATGATGTTGCGGCTCTGGAACTCAATCCCTCTACGAATGAAACCTAACACACCATATGCCTTCTTAACAGCATTATCAACCTGGATGGCAACTTTCAGGGATCGATGTACATGGACTCCAAGATCCCTCTGCACATCCACACTACCAAGAATCTTTCCATTGACCCAGTACTCTGCCTTCCTGTTATTCTTCCCAAAGTGCATCACCTCACATTTAGCTGCATTGAACTCCATTTGCCACAACTCAGCCCAATTCTGCAGTTTATCTAAGTCCCCCTGCAACCTGTAACATTCTTCCAAACTATCCACTACTCACCGACTTCAGTGTCATCTGCAGATTTACTAATCCTTCCACGTATGCGTGCATCTAAGTCATTTATGAAAATGACAAACAGTAGCAGTCCCAAAACAGATCCTTGTGGCACATCACTAGTAACCGGACTCCAGGCTGAATATTTTCTTTTAACCACCAGATGCTGCCCTCTTTCAGAAAGCTAGTTTCTAATCCAAACTACTAAATCACCTTCAATTCCATGCCTCTGCATTTTCTCCAACAGCCTACCATGTGGAACCTTATCAAAGGCTTTACTGAAGTCCATATGTACCACGTCAACTGCCCTACCCTCCCTGTTCTCCCTGTATTCCATGAGATCTAACCTTCCTAACCAGTCTCCCATGGAGAACCTTGTCCAATGCCTTACTGTAGTCCATATAGATCATGTCTACCGGTCTGCCCTCATCAATCCTCTTTGTTACTTCTTCAAAAAAATCAATCCAGTTTGTGAGACATGATTTCCCATGCACAAAGCCATGTTGACTATCCCTAATCAGTCTTTGCCTTTCCAAATACATGTACATCTTGTCCCTCAGAATTCCCTTCAAACACTTGCCCACCACTGACATCAGGCTCACCGGTCTATAGTTCCCTGGCTTGTCCTGACCACCGTTCTTGAATAATGGCACCACATTAGCCAACCTCCAGTCTTCCGGCACCTAATATGCGTTTCAAGACATCCAGCATTTCCTCCTTTAGTGTATGGACATTTTTCATGATGTCACCATCTATTTCTCTCCATTCTATATCTTCCATGTCTTTTTCCACAGTAAACACTGATGCAAAATATCGTTTAGTATCCTCCCCATCTCGTGTGGCTCCACACAAAGGCCGCCTTGCTGATCTTTGAGGGGCCTTATTCTCTCCCTAGTTACCCTTTTGTCCTCAATGTAAGGCAGTATAGAAATAAATTGCTTATCCTTATAAATATTTGAAAACACACACACACTTTTTTTCTCTCTCTCTTTTTCACACGTCTGGCAAAAGGGGAAAAGAAATTCTTTGCAGAGAGCAACTTTCTATAAGAAGAAACACTTGAGCTAATTGGTTATTCTCGAAGGCAACAGAATAAAACGAAGGATATTCCAGAGTCTGTTGCTCTGATATTTGTGGTCACTTCATAATTATGCATGGTACTCTCTGATGTCTTGCAGAAGAAATACAATCTCGAGATGTTCCTTTCATATTCCTCCAAAAAAAACCAAAAGTTTTCACCCTGAATTGTTATACAGGATGTTCTTTTAAAAAATGGGAGCTTGGCCATTTGTTTCTCGCAGACCTCTCTCCAACAGAAGAAGGATTTGAGGAAGGGTCACTGAACCCAAAACATTAACTCTGATTTCTTTCCACAGATGCTGCCAGACCTGCTGCGTTTTTCCAGCAATTTCTGTTTTTGTATCCTCCAGCTGAACCAGATAATACAAAACCCTCTTCAAAAAAGTCACTTTTCAAAACAGCCCCAGCAGCGTGTACAGTAAAGCAAACAGTTATCACCAGTTATGTGATTTCTCAGAAGCCTTGTTTAACAAAAAAATCTCTAGTGTCCATAATGAACTTTCCGTGACCTGTTTTGACGAACTATCCTCAATATGTTCACAAAACATGAAATGAATTATTCTTTTCCCACAATCCCTCAAAGTTTAAGTTCTCTAAGAGTTGTTAAACATAAATCACCTTTGTAATTACTTCACCCTCGGAGAAATAAAACACTGTATTTCATAATAAAGTGTGAACAAAGTAAAAATATATTAAGACATGTTCACACGTTTGTTCACATGTTCATTCTCATTTGCTCTTTGCACATAACCTAGACAATTATCTCTATACCTTCTTAATACTTATACAATTCAAATAAGGTCTCATTCAGGACAAAACATTGGCCATTACATTGTTTTCCACTGCAGTGTGATCAATTCTGAAAAGATAGGGCTGTAATGGCAAACTCTATTTAAAAAGTGTGGCTTTTTGGTTTTTAAATGTACCATCAAGGCTATAGATTTACAATCACTTTATTCTCAACTTCCTTCTGTCGCTATAATGGACATATACTTTATAAGAGTGGCAGAAAATATGTTTCAATTTGTGGAACAACTTGTGTTGATCAATGATTTCCTCTGCCTGCCTTGCAGGTACAATATTTTGAATTTCTGTATGAACTCTATTTAAGGGGAAAGTAAATTTTTAACCTCATCTCAGAGAATTACTTTCCTAACAGTCTCATGTAATCTCTACTTTTAATGCTCACATCCAACAGTGAAAGTTAATTAGCTTCGCCCTCAAATTTTATCAAGGTCTACCTAGGCTGTTCCTGGATATGCACCTTATAAGCCTCAAAGACAAACACGGTATGCACTGCATATAGCCTTTTTGCCACCTCATGATCTATAGAAACCTCCTCAGAAAGCAAGGCTCACGAGCTCTGTCCAGTGGCCTACTTTGAATGAGCAGTGACCAGTTTCTTGTAACCACTGTATCTGCTTAGCTAGCTTTACAAAATAAATTTTTTAAATGCCTCAGTATCCCTTTCAATAAATTTTGGGAGGACTTATGCAAATTTGAACACCTCCGCAATGTGTCTTAGATTAGACGCAGATCAATTCTCCTCAGAGTCAGGGGTTTTATTGTTTAGTTTAGGCCTTTTAAGCCAGGATTTACTTTCTCTCTCCTTTCCTCTTGCCTGAAATGCTCAATTCCTTTCTTCTTCTACCCGCAGAAGTGCTCTTTTATTTTCTTTTTCTCAAGTTTGTGTTTTTTTAATTTCAAATTCTCCTTCCTGCTTCTGTTATTTCAAGCTGCTTCATTTGGGTTGAATTCCCACTAAATCAGTTGACTCACCATCTGGTTTGTGTTGTTATTCTTACAGCTTCAGATTTGTCCTATATCAACCATGTCGTCCCAGCAGCTGCTTTTGACTCCAATCCTCAACTTCCTAGCCAATTCAGTTCAGCTAATCTTAGTTATTCCTTGCAAATCCTGCACCTCCAGAAAAGTCGTAATGACTGCTAAAGCTATTTTGATGTAATACTGCAAAAGAAACCTGATGCACATTTTTTTTTCCGATTATTAGTAACCCACTTCAAATTAAATGATGTTGCTGTTGGTTACCTTGGACAACTCCCCCATTTTTAACTATGACTGAGGCTGGAGGAATCTACCGTTGCTCCAGTCCCAAAGTAGGATACACAACATAAAATGAAACTACTTTTTCCCAGTACCAAGATGAGCTAATTCTACACCTGTCTATACGAGATATTAAACAATAAGATTGACCAACCAGGTTTGTCTGTCACAATTATTGGTTTATTTTTAAAATAGCACATCACACTTTTTCAATAAGGATACAATAATTGGTTAACATACACAGTCAGTAATGTAGAAGTATAAATGTTTATCTTGAGAAATATCCCCAAAACATACACACACAAGCAATAGATTCCTCCATACAGTTTGGCTTTTGAAAATAAAACACTTTGATTATTGGGTTACCTTGAAGGCAAGAGGATGAAGTGTACAATGTTCTGGGGTCCGTTGATCGGATGGCACATGTGGTCAAGTCACTAATCAGTATGGTTGCCTCTGTTGTCTTGCAGATGCAATATGCTCAGGAAATATAATTTTGAGATTTTTTTTTCAATCCTTCTTGCAAAGGAATAAATAGATTTCACCCTGAACTAATGCAGAGATAAGAGTGTTCAACTGGGCAGCTCGCTCATAGAAATCTTTCCACCAGCTCAACTTGTTCAAAATAGGCTTTCCTCCAGCTGAACTAGATAAAACAAGAACTCCTAAAGCTAGTCATTGTTCAGAGCAGGATCTACAGCATGCAGGCAGTTATCCCCAGTCTTGTGATTTAAGAACATAAGAAATAGGACCAGGCATAGGCCATCTGGCCCATTGCGCTTGCTACACCTTTAATAAGATCATGGCTGATCTTTTCGTGGACTCAGCTCCACTTACCCAACACTCACCACAACCCTTAATTCCTTTGCTGTTCAAAAATCTATCTATCTTTGCCTTAAAAGCATTCAGTTTCTCAGAGGCCTTGTTAAAACAAAAATCTCTTGTTCACAGTGAATGTTTGATGACCTCTTTTAAAGAAACCACACCAGAAATAAATTCCTTTGTCCACAATCCTTCAATGCTTAAATCCTCCAAGCAATATTAAATATATAAGTCTTCATAACTCTTACCAACTGGAAAGATTCTACTTGAATTCACCAATACTATGACATCACTTATCAGTGTCTAGTCTCTTACCCATCGCACCCCTCTCCAAAAAGCTCTCCTTTTCCAGTCTCCAACTTTCTAAACCCAGTGACCTCTACTCAGTAAAAATGCAGGACAAAGAATATTAAGAGGTTTGTCTTGTCTTTGTTTTTTTTTAAATTACTTCAGTGTGAAAGAACTTAATGGGAAATCCGAATCCTTCTCACTTACCTGTCTGTATCCATCCATTGCTGCATTTTATAAAGTCTCTGCTGCTTCTCTCAGTTCTGTGGTGGTTTAGCTGTGGTGAAACATCAATAAATGCACTGATTCTGTTCTCCATTGCTCCAGTTCACTGTTTGTCTCAGTTTAACATACTTACGGTGAGTAGCACTTTGCTTATTCATTTATTGGCAAGTAATTTGCCACTTTGATTGAACAGGAGGGGAAAGGTAATATTTTGGAAGTTTAGTAAAGCAGATATTTTGTTTTTAATCTTCTAGCGCTTTTTTTTTTGGTTGAGAATCACTATTAATTACATGGGATTTGGATTGAGTTCATTGATTTGAAAGGACAATGTGCACTCAATTGCATAAACATGATTTATGCACAGGTTGCCTGGATTGTCTGTTTCTCCTTCATAATCTCTGCAATTTTATATTCCTATTTGTATTTTCACAATTCCTAGCCTAGCTTATGTTGAGTGTGTAGGATTAATAGGTTGTCCCCAGTGTATGTATCAATTGGAGATTTTCAGTAGGAGGTTTTCTGAACTTAAGTTAATGTAAGAACATAGGGAATAGAAGCAGGAATGGGCTATCTGACCCATCGAGCCTGCTCCACCATTCAATAAGATAATGGTTGATCTTTTCATGGATACAGCTTCACTTACCTGCCCGCTCACCATAACCCTTAACTCTTTTACTGTTCAAAAAGCTATCAATCATTGCCCTAAAAACTTTCATTGAGGTAGCCTCATCTGTGTACCTGGAAAAGCGCAGCAGGTCAGGCAGCATCCAAGGAACAGGAAAATCGACGTTTCGGGCATGAGGAAGGGCTTATGCCCGAAACGTCGATTCTCCTGTTCCTTGGATGCTGCCTGACCTGCGCTTTTCCAGCAACACATTTTCAGCTCTAATCTCCAGCATCTGCAGCCCTCACTTTCTCTCAACTGTGTACTTGTATGTTAACCACACAGAGAGAGTAAAATGGAAACAAAAATGACTGATTCTTCAGTCATTCTCCCCAGCTGTCATTAGACCGATGAATGGACTCTCTATCTTTAAATAGTGCTGATCTTGCTAATGTTGATCTTGCCTCGTGCACACCCTGTGCAACGTAACCTGTGTGCCTCTAATTTTCTTTTTCACCCTATGATCTGTACATCCTTGCTGACTATGATCTGCCTGTACTGCTTGTAAACAAAGCTTTTCACTGTAGGTACACATGACAATAAATAAATCAAATCACTTAGAATGAAGTTACCCCCTTGTAAGACCTATTTCAGTTAAATAATAAAATATGAATTGAATGATATTCCCTTCGAGCCCAGAAGATGAGACTTTCACCTGTTCTATAAGGTTCATGTCTCATTCTAGAGACTTGACAGAAAATCTGGACTGTCACTCCAATGCAGCGCTGTGAGCAATTCAGTTGACACGTTTCATAGAACATAAAAAATTACAGCACAGGCCTTTGGCCCAGGTGCCGAGGTGTAATCCTAATATAAAATGTGGTAACTTAACCTACGCACCCCTCAACCCACTGCTATCCATGTGCATGTCCAGCAGTTGCTTAAATATCCCCAATGACTCTGCTTCCACCATCACCGCTGGCAATGCATTCCATGCATTCACAACTCTCTGCGTAAAGAACCTACCGCTGACGTCTCCTTTATACCTTCTTCCTAATACCTTCAAACTATGACTCCTTGTACCAGTCAGTCCTGCCCTGGGGAAATGTCTCTGGCTATTGACTTTATCTATTCCACTCATTATTTTGTATACAGTGACTACACTTTTAAAAATAGGTGCCTCATTGGCAGAAGAGTGTTTTCAGCTGTCATGAGATTATGAAAGATGCTGTATATGTGCTAGTTTTTCTTCCTTCCCCGATGTTATGGAGCAGTTTCTTTGATTTTGAATAAAATTGTTCATATTGTGAATTATAATGATGTTCTTTCAGTTTCCATTTCATACTTGGAAGTTGGAAAAGTCATAAATGAGACAACTTTGGGACATATAAAAAGTAATTTGACAAAGGCTCACTAACCCCACTGCACTAATGATTTCTAATGCTTTGGAAGGATTCTAATGATTTCTAATGCTTTGCCTCCCTTTGGAGAGGTGATGGCCTAATGGTATTATCACTGGACTGTTAATCGAGAGACCCAGGCAATATTCTGGGGATCCAGCAGATGGGTGGATTTAAATTCAATTTAAAAATTCTGGAATTAAGAGATGATGATGATGCATCCACTGTCAATTGTTAGAAGAAAACCCCTCTGGTTTACTAATGTCCTTTAGGGAAGGAAACTGCTATCCTTTACTGATGTTGCCTACTGGGACCCAGATCCACAGCAATGTGGCTAACTCTTAAACTGGGCAATTAGGGATGGTAAATAATTGTTGACATAGCCAGCAATGTCCTCATCCTGATAATGAATAAACAAAAATCTTCTAAGTTTCTTTGCATGATGGAAGACTCTCTCAGTTGAGATCTGTGTACTTTACACTGATTAAGAGAAAGTGAGGACTGCAGATGTTGGAGATCAGAGTCGAAAAGTGTGATGCTGAAAAAGCACAGCAGGTCAGGCAGCATCCGAGGAACAGGAGAATCGACGTTTCGGGCAGTCCTGCTCCTCAGACGCTGCCTGACCTGCTGTGCTTTTCTAGCGCCACACTTTTCAACTACTTTACAGTGAAGCTAAATACGTACTGGAAGGGAGGTGATGGCCGAATGTTATTATCATCAGACTATTAATCCAGAGAGCAGATAACGACCTGGGGACCTGGATTCAAATCCTGCCACAGTGGAATTTGAATCTGGAATTCAAAATCTAGAATTAAGAGTCTAATGATGACTGTGAAACCATTGTTGGAAAAGCCCATCTGGTTCACTGATATCGCTTCAGAGAAAGACTTACTCTTAAATGCCCTCTGGATAAATAGGGTTGGGCAACAAATGTTGGCCGAGACAGCGTTGTCCACATCCTGTGAATGAATTTAAAAAAGGGAAATTGGAGTCACTCCAAATTTAGTTTTCTTCGCTTAGTTATTCAAATTTCCCCAGTGCCCCCATTATTGCTCAAGTAAAATTTTCACTACTCCCACTACCCCAACTTGATGGTCTTCCTCTGTTTCACAAAGAGTAGCTGCCTACCCCGCGTCCTGTGTTAGGGGCAGGCAGGATGTGTCACATAGGCGAACATGAGGACTGCAGGTGCTGGAGATCAGAGTCAAAATTAGAGTGGTGCTGGACATGCACAGCAGGTCAGGCAGCAACCGAGGAGCAGGAAAATCGACATTACGGGCAGGAGCCCTTCATCAGGATGTGTCACATAACCAGTCAATATGGAACAGTATCCTGTCCTCTCTGTATGAGCAAGAGGAGGCGAAAAAGGAAGAAACAAAGATCACTCTGGGCAGAGCATCCCTTCTGCATTGATGCTTTCATGTATCTCGTTCAAAAATTTAGCATTTTAAAGGGTTCTCCAGAGTAGATGTAGGAAGGAATTTTCCCATGACTATATTCCCCTGGGGCATATCTAGAACCAGAGAGCACCATGGAGTCTCCAATTAAGAGTTTAGGTTGTTTGGGGATTGAGGTTTGAAGTAATTTCTCTTGGGGAGACGGCTGGTGTCATGGTACTG
This sequence comes from Chiloscyllium plagiosum, assembly GCF_004010195.1. Lineage (NCBI taxonomy): Eukaryota > Metazoa > Chordata > Chondrichthyes > Orectolobiformes > Hemiscylliidae > Chiloscyllium > Chiloscyllium plagiosum. The sequence continues at coordinate 116,905,843 of NC_057714.1, read as the reverse complement.
ACACTGGATTAGTAATCCAGAGGTCCAAACAAATGTTTTGGGGACGTGGCTTCGAATCCCACCATAGTAGCTGTTGGAATTTAAATTCAATGAGTAAAATTAAGAATTAAAAGCCAGCTATCAGTAAAGATGACCATGAAATTAGCAAAAATTGTCATGAAAACCCATTTACTTCACTAATACCTGTGAAAAAGGAAATTTTCCAGTCCATTCCCCGTTTGCCCTACGTGTAACTCCAGACCTGCTGCATTGTGGTTAACTATTAAATACCCTCTGAAATGGTCCAGCAAACCACTCAGTCCAAGCGCTATTAGGAAAAAATGAGGACTGTAGATGCTGGAGATCAGAGTCAAAATGTATGGCGCTGGAAAAGCACAACAGGTCAGGCAGCATCCAAGGAGCAGGAGAGTTGACGTTTCGGGCAGAAGCCCTTCATCAGGAATGTGGTAGGGGGTGTGTCCAAGTGACTGAGAGATAAATGGGAGGGGTTTAAGACTGGGGGGAAGGTAGCTGGGAAGATGATAGATAGATGAAGTCGGGGGTGGTGGTGATAGTTTGGAGTGGATAGGTGGGAAGGAAGATGGACAGGTAGGACAGTTCAAGAGGGCAGTGCCAACTTGGAGGGTTAGTTCTGGGATGATGTGAGGGGAGGGGTGATGAGGAAACTGGTGAAATCGACATTGATCCCGTGTGGTCAGAGGGCAGGGATGGGCAACAAATGCTGGTCTTACCAACAAGGCCCAGACCTCATGAAAGAACAAAATAACCTCAAAGGATGATGCACTTTCGGAAATCTCTTCTCAAAGGGCTGTGATGTATTCAAGACCAAGATAGATAGGTTCCTTGTTATTAAAGATACCAAGGGGTATGGGGATGGTGCGAAAAAGTGGCATTTAAGATCGAAGTCATTTCAATGGAATAAGTTTGAGAGATTGAATGGCCTCTTCCTGCTCCAGTTTCCTATCCCAACAACTCTGGGATTCTGGCTTCCAATCAGGAAACTGATTATTTTGAGTTAGAACATATTTTAGATTCTGTTCATGTGTCACTTTTCCAAATTTCCAAAAGAATAGCTTTGGCTATGCTGATGCTCGTGATATTTCAGTAACTATCTATTATAAGTCTGCTAAATGATTTAATGATTTATTGTCACATATATCTTGAAGACACATTGAAAACATTTTGTTGTCACAATCTGGCACTGTTTTGAGTTACAATAAGGATAAAAAGAAATTATTTAAATAAGTGGTTCATCTTCTCTTCAAATTGGGGTCTCAAGCACTGCTCAGGGCTTCTGCAAGATGTTTCAGTCCTTAAGAAGTCCCGCTCCGGGAACAGCAACGATGACACGGATGTCCCAGGAGACCTAGCTGTGCTGCTGTCTCATCAATACAGCTAAGAGTCCAGGCCCAGGGCCTACCACCACTGTTAGGAATCCTTGCTCCAGGCACTGCCACCGCCATCCAGGGTCCTGGCCTACCACCACTGGGATCCTGACTCTGGGCCTACCACCACTGGGATCCAGACTCCGGGCCCACCGCCACTGGGATCTAAGCTCCGGGCCCACCGCCACCACCACTATGAGTCCCGATCTATGCCGCTGATGCTGTAGCCACCAATCTGTCAACACCACTCTGGCCTTGAAGGTGACCTTGACTAAGAACAATGCTAGTTTTTCTAGGGATGCCTACATGCAGTGAATTAATTCTTAAAACATACAAAATCTTAATATTTAAATGTATTCTCATGACGTCATGCACCTAGCTCATTTGCTTTTGAGTTTCTATTGTAAATATATGCATTAAATATCAATGTTTATCACTTGCTGTCTTGTAAAATGGCAGAGAGCTATGGGTGAGTAAACTATTCGGCAGATCTTACTTCTCCACCCAGAAAGATTCCTCATCTTTTTAGGTCTCGAACGATTTCAGAATTTCCTCTTCTACTACTCTACCTGGAAGTCTAACTCGTATGTCATTGAACAAGAGCGCTTTGTGCTTCAAAACTGTAAAAAGTGCTTCACCTGCTCACCCACTCCCTCATTGTCCTCAGTCTGGATCCCTGGAGTATGCTCAGAAAATTATCGTGCTATTCAAAGGCTCATTACTCTTGCTGGATCAATAGAGACCTGTTTCACCGAAGAACTACCTTTGGGTTAGTTGAAAATGGAAGAAATACCATTTTTAGATTGCAGTAATTGAAGAAACACCATTCCGATGGCATGGGGTTTCCTCAGTTTTACGGTTCACTCCCATCAGGAGCATCCTGTATTGTAAACAGCATAATGCTGTTGTTGAGCTTTGAAAACAGAGAGGAAGTATATTTTGTTCAATTTTAAACTGAAGTGACATGTCCACTGAAGCTGGCTGCTAGATAGTACTGCAGTCACGATTAATGGAAGTCATTGCTCATCTTGCAACTAGTACAATCAATTTAATGTTAAGCTGGCAGCTATTCTCTTCTATCAGAAACCAACCAATTTGCTGCTATTAGACTATCCAATGCCTTTCACTAACAGTCTCAGCATATTTTGTTGATGGATAGCTGCTGGCTTTCCAAATGAGGTGAATGTTCACATTGTAGGAACACCTTGCTTTGACTATGTTGTACAGAATGTTGGCCTTTGGGAGCATAAGTGCATAGACGCTAAAGCTGCTGTTGTGCTCAGGGCTAGGTCACATTAACTGGCGGAATCCAGAGCAAGGGAGCATCATAAAATTACAGCCAAATTGTGAAGGAAAATCAGGAAGCAATTTTTGCACAGAGGGTGGAGTAGATCTGTAATTCTGTCATCTGTAATTTGGATGTTGGCTCAGTTGGAACTTTGACAATCAAGATAGATTAACTTTTGTTCAGTAACAGTGTGAGGGGGTGAACAATGTAGGCAGAAGAATGGGATACTAATCAGTGACGATTTGAGTGAATGGTGCAGAAATCTCTATGATTTAAATAGCTGTCTCCCTTCCTAATGTTCTTGCACCATTTTCAGCTAAGTGTGTCTCACTGCCTGCCAGCAGTGCACAATTATCCAGCAAGTATCATGTAGTTTTAAACTGAACACTGGAGAAGCAGCATTGTGTTTGTATCATTACTCAGCACCAAATATTGTTGGATCCTGCAACCTGAAACAAAGTTCTGCCTCCTTAGCTAATTTGCTGGTTCAGGTGTGAATTAGGGTTTAATCTTGATTTCTTCACTATTTTACTTTTCTCCTATGCCTTCCTTCATTCCTTGCTTTTTTGTAGGGATTCACACTCGCAGTTTCCTTAATATAGACAATCAATGATTTATAAGTGATGTTCTGATGGTTTATTGAGTTTGTTAAGAAGCAGCAATTTAAATGTAATACATTAGTTAATTAGATGAAGCAAGTATGCAATTGTGACAGTTGGGATTGTTGGTTCAGTGATACCAGAAGACAAACATGCTATTGGTGAGGAATGTTTCAATCTCTTTAAAGTGGTCGGGACAGCATCCTCCTCTCTGTCTGAGATGTTAGGGAGTTCTTTCCTGGGTCTTCCTCTTTTCCTACTGGTCCTTCTTCTGTCTGCCCGGTGAAGACTGCTTTAGAGAACTGCCCTCCGATAGAATTCCTTTCTGCCCCAGCGCACACTAGCCTATTCAGTTCTTGTCCCAGCATGGATCCTCCAGCACGGATCTGACTCCAGAACTCTCTTGGCCCTTCTGCAGCTTTTCCACTGCGGATTTGGCTTCCCTAATTTCCTTGGCCCCCTGCACAAAAATAGGCCTAACCTTTGCAGGTTCCCCCCCCCCCCAGTGCCTCCTGTCCTGAGCACTCCTTTCAGATTCTTTGATACTCCAACAGGTCTTTCTCAGACTTTCAGCACTAACTGCGGGTGGTAAATGATTCACTGCTCTTGCAAAGCTGTTATTATTGTATTTTTAGGGGAAGGGTAACGTGCATTGGGCCAATCACTTGTCTGAATTCTTTCGGCCAATGACACTGGATGACTGTTGTCCCCTTTGTCCACCTTAATCTATGGGTTAGTTTATCAATCTTCCAAAGAGAAGTACTACTTATTTTTGCAAAAAAAAATGATAATAGGGTATATTTGGCATCAGATAAATCATTGACACTAGTGCATTGGGCAATGTGGCCTCCATGTTTCTTTCAATTCTTTCTTTGTTCTCATACACAAGAATTTTGGAAAGTTAATTAATGTTGTAATAGCTGCTAAATGAAATTTCATGCTACAGAGTGAGTACTGGGCAATTTCAGTTTTTATTGGGCCCCAATATTCAACATTTCGTTTTTTAAGGGGACCAATATATTTACAGAACGTTGACCATCTGTGTGAGAAAGTTTGTAATTTATGTTGTAACGTTACAGATTACTCTTCGGGTTTCAGTTGGATTACGAGGAGATTTACCAGGTTGATGCCAGAGATGAAGAGGTGTCTAGAAAATCCATCATTATTTTCCTCAAACCAAAGGAACTTAAGAAGAGATTTGATTAAGATGCTCAATATGTTGTCGACCACACTGAGAGAAGTTCCCTGTTTCTCTTTGAACGGTAGATTAAATTCCCTACAGTGTGGAAACAGGCCCTTTGGCCCAACAAGTCCACACCGAGCCTCCAAAGAGCAACCCACCCATACCCATTCCCCTATATTTTACCCCTGACTAATCCACCTAACACAATGGGCAATTGAGCATGGCCAATTCGCCAACCTGCACATCTTTGGACTGTGGGAGGAAACCGGAGCACCTGGAAGAAACCCACACAGACACAGGGAGAATGTGCAAACTCCACATAGACAGTTGCCCGAGGTGGGAATTGAACCCGGGTCCCTGGTGCTGTGAGGCAGCACTGAACCACCATGGTACTATTAAGTCCTTTACACACACTTTAAAGGGAAGAAGAAGCCAGATTTTAATATCTTACTGAAGACAGCACTTTGACAGGGTGGAACTCCCTCACTGCTGCACAGAAATGTAACCCTAAAGCCTCCCACATTCTACCCTCAAGCAAGTTGAGGTCATCCAAAAGACTCCCATTCATCTACAGTGGGTCCTAATTAAGCAAGTCCTCAGTTTGAAAATTCTCATTCTTGTTTTCAAATCCTTATTACCTGCATTTTCCACCTTTTCTTCCTTTACAATACTCCTTAAACTTTCCTCCTTGATCAAGCTTTGGATCATCTGACCTAAATTTCTCCTTCTGTGACTCAGTGTGTAATATTTTGCTTTATAATGCTTCTCTGAAACATAAGGCATTTTGTCACATGAAAGGCATTGCATAAATGTGAGTTGTTATTTCTATTTATGTACTGTAGTCTCTAGAATGGGTCTTGAACACACAATCTAGTAATTCAGAGGCATGGGTCACACTGACATCTTGTCTTTTTGGTCCAGAGCTAACCATCTTAACATATAACACATTAACATATGACCCAGTCAGAAGTCACATGACACCAGGTTATAGTCCAACTGGTTTATTTGAAATCACAAGCTTTTACAGTACTGCTCCTTCGTCAGGTGAAGTGGAGGGAAGTGCACAAGCACAGAGAGATCAATAAATTTTATGCTTGTGCGCTTCCTTCCACTTCACTTGACAAAGTGCTTTGAAAACTTGTGATTTCAAATAAACCTGTTGGACCATAACTTGGTGTCGTGTGACTTCTGACTGTGTCATACGTTAAGACAGTTAGCTCTGGTCCTAGAAGGCAAGGTGTCAGTGTGACCCATGCCTCTGAGTTACTAGATTGTGTGTTCAAGTTTCCCATTTCATTCAGGAATTACACAGGATTTAAGAGGCTTTTTCAGGCAAACAGCTGGATCAGTGTTTGCAGGGCTATTATGGTGCAGAAAGAGGCCATTCAGCCCATCATGCCTGCATCAGCTCTTCAAACAAGTATCATTATCTAGTGCCAATCTCCTGCTTTTTCCCTACACAATGGCACATTATTTCTATCCAAATAATCACCTAATGCCACAATCACAGAATTGTTGAAGTGCTGAAGGAGGCCATTTGGTCCATTGTGCCTGCACTGGTTCTGTTACCTAATACCAATCTCCTGCCTTTTGCCCATATCTCTGCACATCATTTCTATCCAAAAAATCAGACGTGTCCTTTAGAATGCATCAATTGAACCTGCATCCACTACATTTCCAAGCAGTGCATACCAAACCCTATTTACTTGCTTTGTGAAAAAGCCTTTTTCTAACATCACCTTTATTTTGCTTGCATACATCTTGAAATCTATGCCTTCTGATTCTTTTTTATTCTACGAGTGAGGACAACTTCTGCCTATCTAAAATACCGAGCCCACTAGTGATTTTGAAAGCCTCCATCGAATCTCCACTCAGCCTTCTTCTCTCCAAGGAAGCTTCAATTTATCATCATCAATCTATCATCACCACTGAGGTTTCTCATTCCTGAAAGCATTCTGGTAAATTGCTTCTGCACTCTGCAATACATTCACATTTTTCCTAGAATGTGGCCACCACAACTGTGTAGAACTCCCTCTTGAATGCCTCACTGGATGTTTCATTGTCTCAAAAAGGCAGTGGTTGAACTGAGTGGTTTTGCTCTCTCTCTCTTGGATTTGTGCCCTAACTGAACTCCAAAAAGTATGTGATTTCCTGTAAACAGGTCCATGCAATTAGCTTAAGCCATGTGATTTCCAAGAAGAAAGTCCCAATGCCCTTTCAGTGATCCAGTTTTAAAAAACGGGTTCAAGCAATCCTTTAACCTGAAGCCTCAAAAAATAAATTATTCTATCAAGCTTGTCTTGAACATGCTTGGTTATTAATGAGCCAAGGACCACAGAAACATAGAAAATAGGAGCAGACGTAGGCCATTTGGCCCTTCGACCCTTCGACCCAGCTCCATCATTCAGTCTGATCATGGCTGATCATTCAACTCAATAGCATGTTCCTGCTTATTCCTCAGATCCTTTGATGCCTTTAGAGCTACATACATCTCCTTCAACTCAAACAGTATTTTGGTGTTGACTACTTTTTGTGGTAGCGAATTCCACAGTTTCACCACTCTGTTGGTGGAGAAATGTTGCCTCCTATCAGTCCTCAATAGTTTATCACATATCCTTAGACTGTGATCATGGTTGTGGACTCCTCTGTCATTGGGACCATCCTTCCTGTCCAATCTTGTTAGAATTTTATAGGTTTCTAAGATATAGTGACGCGGGTCACTAACACCAGTGCTTCATTGGTGGCTCACTGATGATGTTACCTAGTATGATGATGAAACGTCTGAAAATAAACTTTCCAGCTCAGCGAGCAAACTTACTTACACAATCTCAACCTGAGCTTCAAGCCTTCTCAGAACTCGCTAACTCCAGGTGAAGACTCACCAAGGCTATTACAATTGCAGTAAAATATCCCTGCTCTTTTATTCAAACCAGGATGTAAACCACATGACCAACTGCCATGTGCAGTTCAGCACCAGAAAATTTGCATGAAGATGCACAGAGAGTTATTGGTAACTGCCTGTAGTAGTCTGAGCTGTTTATAAATCTGTTAGAGCTTTTCAAGTAAACTGAATCCAAGTCACTCAATCTGTGTTATTTACTGGTAGATAACATGAAAAACAAGGAAACATTTCCCACCTCTTAGAATTAGAATTAGCCTTTATTGTCACATGCACTCAATGAGTATAGTGAAACGTTTATACGACGCCACTTACAAGGTACTCAGGTACAGTTTCTTTAGTTACAGGATTTTAGACAGTAGAAAAATAAAGTGTCCAGCATTGCAAAGGTAAAAGTTCAGAATAACAGACCCTGGGAATTGGCTTCCAGTCCACACTACGGCCTGGCTCCAGGCCATACCAGGCTTCACCTTGGGGATCATGAGGCTGGGAGATCTCTTCAGGCCACCATGCCAGACCAAGAGTACGCCATACCAGGAGGCTGCTGAGCCAGACCATGAGCTTGCCATGCCATGCTGAGAGGCTGCTATGGGAGACCTTTCATTCAGCTTCTTGTGTTGATAACTGTCTTAATATCTCTACCTTTGGCTTGGTCAGCTTATTACCCTCCTTTGGAATGCTTTGGAAAACTTTACTTCATATCCTGGAGCCAGGAGACAGGAGTAAATGAAAGGTGCATTCAGTAGGGAGTAAAGTAGTGGAGCAGAGTTGGAATTGTACATTTTAAAAGATTGTCCAAAGTAAGTTTCTTTCTGTGATTGCACAAATTTTGGGAAAATACTGTCACAGGATGTGGGTGTTGCTGGCAGTGCCACTCAGCCCTAGTTTTCTTCACTTGAGTGGATTGCTAGACTTCTTAAGAAGGCAATTCAGAATCAAACACATTGCTGTGGATCTTGAGAAACATACAAGTAGCAGTTATTGCAATCAAGCACCAGCCTACTGCTACTTTCAGTGCTTTAGATGGCAACACTCATTGACCTGTTATTGTGGAACACTGTGTTTTAGATAATTGAGAATTGAAGTCTGAACCTTCAACCATTAATACTGAGTAAATTATTGAGATTTATTCATAGCATCACTGTGTGTGTCAGAATTTAAACCGAGTATCTAAAAGCTGGAGATCATTTATCCCTGGGATACTAATGGGATCTTGTCATGCTAATACCAGTTTGATGAAGAAAGATAGCAGTGATTGGGCCACCTAGTGGTTTATATCACTGCAGTAGTATATTGAAGGTCAGTTCTGACAAGTGATTTCTGCAGATTGTATTCATAATCTTCAATCAGAATTGCACCAGCTGCTCAGCACATGACAAAACTATTGTTTGTGACAATGTAACAGTACAACAGAATGTGTTTAATGTTATACAGAATCATATTGAATAGTCATTTGTATTTTTTTACAAAAAAAGTACAGTAAAAACTGTTTAAGTTGCCATATCGTGGAATGTGTATTAATACCAGAAGACATAGATAAGAAAAAGTAAGACATTAAGACAAATTCCATCTTTGTTCCACAAATGGGAAAAGACAGTACCACTGCAAGATCACCACACCAGGCTGGAAGACTCTGCTGGAGCAGGCTGTCCACGCTGGGCTGCTAGAATACTGGACCAAAGACTCTGCACAAGCCTCCCTAAGGACAAACCTCTGTCTGTGCACCTTGCGCATATACACATTCACAAATACTCAGTCTCATTTTAAATAAAAATAATTTCTTCACTGGCACTGGAATTAAGCAACTTGGTGAAGGACATGGCAGAGAGCAAGATGAAGGTGAGAGAGACAGGTTTCCTCGTGCCTCCCATCAGCAGCTTTCTCTTCTGAAGCTACTAATTCAGGCTGCAGTGACCTTCTGAAGGCAGTAGAATTTCCCTGACCTCGCCAAGTCAACATCCTTGTGAATTCTGAACAACGGTTTGGCAGGTAAGGGGGGGATCACATAAACTTGGTCCAAATGTTACCTGTACATTCCAAAAGAGATCTCTAAATATCACTTTTTAAGCAGGAACATTGAAGCTAATTGTTGTGCCCTTAGTGTACCTACTGCATAGCTGAGATGTCAAAGGCAGCCATAGAGTTGAGAAGATCCTGACCTATCTTCACTGAGTTAACTGATTTCAGTGAGTGCAGTGCTGAATATACTCTGTTTGAAATCACATTCCACAGAAGAAGATTGTTTGGCCCACTGTGCCTGTCCTTGCCCTTTGATAAAGCTATCCGCTTGACCCCATGACTTTGCACTTGCCCCACAACACCTTCAACTTAATTCCTTTTTGAGCGTTTTTCCCATTTCCTTTTGAATATTGTACTAATCTGCTTCCATGGCCTTTTCAGACAATGCATTCTAGATCTTCACAACTTGCTCATTTCTCTGGTTCCCAAATTTAAAGGGCAGATGAAACTCACATGATTCCTGCTCGAAATAACAATGCAACACTTTTTTTTATTATTCATTCACATGATGGGGGTGTAATTGATCTGCCCATCCCTAATTTCCCTTGAGAAGATGTTGGTGAGCTACCTTGTTGAATCATATGTGATGTGAGAATACCCATAGTGCCAATTGCAAAGATTTTGACCCAACAGCAGTGAAGGAATGATTTAACTTGCATGTGGTTGTGCTTTCAAGTATTTGTTGCCCTTGTCCTTCTAAATAGGGTAGAGGTTGTGGAATTGGAAGATGCTGTCTGAGGACTCTAGGTAAGTCCACCAGGCAGGATTTGTGATTCCGACACCACAGATATAAATTTTCTGACATTCACCATAAATTGCAGAGGTAAACAATAGCTACAAAGGAGGAGTTTGAAGGAATCAACATCCATGGAGCAATGCTGGAAAAGTACGTCGAGAGTGTGGTGCTGGAAAAGCACAGCAGGTCAGGCAGCATCCGAGGAACAGGAGAATCAGCATTTCAGGCATAAGCCCTTCATCAGGAGTGAGGGGTTCCTGATGAAGGGCTTATGACGGAAACGTCAATTCTCCTGCACCTCGTATGCTGCCTGACCTGCTGGGCTTTTCCAGCACCACACTGTCAACTCTGATCTCCAGCTTCTGCAGTTCTCACTTTCTCCTTGTAAAAGTAAGTCTCCCTGTCAAACTTGATACTGACATTACAGATTCTTCAGATGATGTTGTTCTCCCTTTAGTTTAAAGAGACCCAACCTCACACCAGGCAAGCAGTGGAAGGGGAAAGTTCTTTCCTTTTACAATACTTTCATGACCTTACAGCATTCTAATGTGTTCTATAGTCAATTAAGTACTTTTTGAACCAGCCTAATTCATGGAAAGTAGGGAACATGGTAGCCAGTTTGCACACAGCAAGGTCCCACGTTCAGAGCCTATTTTAATTGATATTGTGTGAGGGGTAACTTTGGGCCAAGACAAGGGGTGGGCTACTGCATCTCTTCATAATATTGGTATGGGATCTTTTACATTTTATGAATTACAGCAAGGCATTCAGAGATGTGAAGGGTAATCAGAGAGAATTAATCTGGTTTTGTGAAAGGGAAATTGTGTTTGACCAACCTGTTGGAGTTCTTGAGAAAGTAAGACTGTTGTGAGCAAAGGGGAATCTGTAAGTGTACTGTTGTTGGATTGTCAGATAATATTTGATAAGATAAAGGCGAAGGTGTGATGGTAATATCGCTGGACTGCTAATCCAGAGACCAGGTAGTGTTCTGGAGACCGAAGGTTCGAGTCCCAGAATGGCAGATGGTGGAATTTGAATTCATTTAAAAAAGAAATCTGGAATTAAGTGTCTAATGACCATGAATCCATTGTCAATTATTGGAAAACTCCCCATGAATATCCTTTAGGGAGGGAAACTGCCATCCTTATCTGCTCTGGCTGACACATGACTCTAGACCTTCAGCAATATGGTTGACTCTGGGCAATTAGGAATGGGCAATAGCCAGTCACACTCACATCCTATGAATGAATAAAGAAAAAAAAGTGCCATATCAAAGAATATAAAAGTTCATGGTGTAAGGAGTAACATATTGACGTGGATAGTAGATTGAGAATCTAGATTAAAGTGGTGCTGGAAAAGCACAGCAGATCAGGCAGCATCCGAGGAGCAGGAAAATCGATGTTTTGGGGAAAAGCCCTTCATCAGGAATGAGGCCCTTGATGAAAGGCTTTTGCCTGAAATGTCGATTTTCCTTCTCGGATGCTGCCTGACTGCTGTGCTTTTCCAGCACCACGCTATTCTTGACTGTGTCCTCTGGCATACCCACTTCCGCCTATGGATAGTAGATTGGTCAGCTAATGGGAAAACCAGAGTGCAGGCATCATCAGCTGGTTGCTAATGTATAATGACTGGATTATCATAGGGATCAGTGCTGGCCTCAACTTGTTACAATTTCTAAAAATAACTTGAGTAAAAGGTCCGAAAGTATGGTTGCTATTTTGCCTGATGACACAAAGGGACATTTGTAAAGTAAGTTGTGAAGTGGTCACAAGAGCTTTAAAGGGATATAATTCATTTTAGTGAGCGGGCTATGATCTGGCAAATGGAATTTAACGTGGGAAAATGCGAAATTGTCAATTTTGGCAGGAAGAGTGTTTTTTAAAAGCATATTGTCTTAACACTGAGAGATTGCAAAGTCGCCTTGGTCTCTTGATGCATTAATCACAATATTAGGGGTGGAGATGCCACAAGTAATTACGGAAGCAAGTAGAATGTTATCCTTTCTTGCGAGTAGAATTGAATATAAAAGTAGGGAAGTTATGCTTCATTTACACAGAGATACCACACCTGGAATGCTATGTATAGTATTGGTCTTCTGTTTAAAGGAAGGGTGTAAATACATTGGAAGCATTTCAGTGAAGGACTAATGGCTGGAGTGCCTTAGGAGGAAAGGTTGGATAGGCTAGGCTTGTCAATCATTGATTAAATTCCCTACAGTGTGGAAACAGGCCCTTCGGCCCCAATCAGTCCACACTGACCCTCCGAGGAGTAATCCACCTGGACCCATTCCCTCTGACTAATGCACCGAACACTGTGGGCAATTTAGCACGGCCAATCCACCTGACCTGCACATCTTTAGATTGTGGAAGGAAACTGGAGCACCCGGAGGAAACACACGCTGACATGGGGAGAATGTGCAAACTCCACACAGACAGTTACCCGAGGCTGGAATCAAACCCGGGTCCTGGCCGTGAGGCAGCAGTGCTAACCACTGTGCCACCCTGCCATTCTATTGATGATAGAGATGAGGGGTTCTTTTTACCTCACAGAAAATCATCAGTCTTTGGAAATCTCTTGCTTAAAAGGTGGAAGAGTTAGAGGTGGATAAATTATTGGTAAGTTCAAGGGTGAAAGATTTTCCAGGGTAAGTGAGAAAGTTGAGTAATCATTATTAACCGTGATCTTATTGAATGTACATATCCAAGAGCACAACAGTCCCTCAATGCTACACAGGAATGCCAGTATAAATTTAATACCCAGATCTTTGAAGACTTCGATTAAAGAAACCTTGACAAGTTTCTGTCGTGGTTTGTGTGAAGGAATACATATTGCAGCCACATTGTGTTGGTGGTGGATGCTTAACATGATGTATGTGGAGCCAATCCAGTGGATTGCTTTGGCCTGGATGATATCAATTTTCTTGAGTATTGTTGGAGCACTCCTGCCTTGTGCCTTTTCGATGGTGGAAGGGCTATGTGGAATCACGTGGTGTGTTTTTCACTGACCTGCTTTTGTAGAGAAATTGTGTGCAATATGTTGGATGTAGCAAGGGAGGAAATATTAAGTGTTTAATTAACATCCTTGAATGTGAATAAATCATGAGTTTCGGCTAATAGGTATTTCAGGATGCTAAGGGAATCAATGAAAGAATTGGTAGAAATTCTGACCATTGTTTTCTAATCCTCTGTGGTGCTGAAGCATCAGCATTGTTCATTATTGTTGACAAAAGGGGGAAGAAATAGCACAAGTAATTACAGCCCAGTCAAACTAACCTCAGCAACTAATTGGAAAAAATTCTGAAACTTATTTGTTATTTAAAGTAGTATAAATTAATCACAAACAGTCAGCATGGATTTGTTAATGTTTGCCTAAAGTGTTTGAATATTTGGAGGGAATTGAAATTAGGGTTGATAGAGGTGAGGTCTTTGATGTAATCCAAATGATTTTAGCGAGGTTTGAGACAGGGGTCCCATATGGTAGATTGGTCAGAAGTTAAAAGCTTATGTGATCCAGGGAAAATTAGCAAATTAGATTCAAAATTGGCCGAGTGGCAGAAAGCAAAGTGTTCTGATTGACAGCATTTTTGTGACTGAGTTCCACAGGGCTCAGTCAGGGTCACTTGTTGTTCATGATGTGTGTCCATGATTTAGACTTAACTGTAAGGGACTGAGTTAAGAATTTTGAAGATGATATCACAATGGGATAAAATTCACAGCAAGGAAGAGCACTGTGACATAAAGGAGGATGTCAATGGGCTGGTGAGATAGCTAGCATGCAGTAAATGAAATTAGTGCAGAGAATGTCATTTGGGGAGGACAGACAAGGGAAGGGAATATTTAATAAATAACCAGATTCTTGAGAAATGTAGAGAATCAAAGGGAATTTGGAGTATATGCTGACAGATTTCTGAATGTAGCAGGACATTCAGATATGGTGATCAAAAAAGCACACTTTTTTTTAGCACAGATGTAAGCACCTGGGCATTAATCACTAGTTAGAGCAGCTTGAGCATTGCATACAATTCTGGTCACTGCATTAAAGGGAAGCCATAATCACACTCGAGCAGGTACAGAAGGAATTTATAAGGCTGCTGCTGGAAATGAGACATTTTAGCTAGGAGGAAAGAGAGGCTGGTGTTGTTCTCTCTGAGAAAGAAGAGGCAGAGGGTAGTTTTAATTGAAATGTATAAAGTTATGAGCAGCCTAGACAGAGTGGATAAGAAGGACTTAATTCATTTGCAGAGAGGTCAGTAACATGAAGACCATAGATTTAAAGCCATTGGTGCATTGATTGGAGGGAAGTTGAGAAATGTTTCCATTCCAGAGTGTAGTTGGGGTCTTGAACTCATTGCCTCAATAGGTGGTAGGGGCAGAAAACCTCGCAGCGTTTTTAAAAAATCACTTAGATATGTACTTTCTGTGCTGGAAAATTGGTTTAGACTGAAATACTGTCTTCTGCCAACACTGACAAAATCAATCAAATTTTGATTGATTTGTATTAAGCTGCCTTCTATAATACAAATGTTTCTGTGTTTTTACAAGTATGGTTATGCTGATAGCATTGCATGAAGAGTGGGATCATAAATGGCCTATTTTTGTGCTGTAAAATTCTATGTCATGCAAAGATATAATGAAGTACAGAATGTCATAGTTCTACCACTGCAACAATAAAGAAAACAGTAAAGTCACCCGTAGTCCCAGGGGACCATAGGACTGCTCTCTTATTAAAGAGATATGGTGATGAGTTTAACCCAAGGGTCATTGTACTTCAGGTGAGGGGAGGGTTGAGAGATGGGACCTAGATGGTAACCTCAGCTGGTGTGCGAACTGAGCTAACACTGTTGGATTCACACAGCGTCACAAAACAGGCATCCAGCCAACTGATCCTCAGATACCAAAATTCATCTCTTGCTAATGAGAAAGCAGCCCTGAGTTCCTCTGGAACAATTAAAAGTGTTGTAAGATATTGTCATGTTAATATGTCACAACGTTGTCTGGGGCAGGAGCAAGATAATGTAGCGGCAATTTAACTGAACTAATAATCCAGACCAGGCCATGCTCTGGGACAGGGGTTCAAATCCCACCTTGGCAGCTGATATATTCAACAATACAATCTGAAATTGAACGCTATCATTGATTAACATAAAAACCCATTTGGCTAACTGGAAATCTAATCTCGTTACCTGGTCTGCTTTACGTGTACCTTCAGATCCAAAGCAAAGTGATTCTTAACTACCCTCTGAAGTGGCCAGTCAATTGAAGGGAAATTTGGGATGGGCAACAAATGTTGGTCTTGCCAGCAACATCGACATCCCATTAAAGAATTTTAAAAATTATCCAAATGCAATTTTCTTCTATAAAATTAGACAAAAAGTAAAATTTGCATTAGTCACTTATTGCTTAGAGAAATTAAGGCTGGTTGCACAGAATGACCACTGTATCAGTGATAGATTGAGTAGTTAATTTGCTTTATGACCATGTTAGTTAAGAAAGGATTGCTCAATAGGACATTAGACAAATCCCCGTCTGACTTCAAGTAGAGCCATTAATTAAGTCTGAATGAGACATGGGATGATCCCAAATTTGCATCTTTGTAGAGTATAAATCAAATATAAATTGTGTGACGCCATTATAGGAGCCATGCCCTTTATTTGAGCTGTGAGTGCAGCTACGCCAGTGCACTGAATGATATCTGTTTAAATTCCTTGTTGAAAGACAGTGCAGTTCTGTAGCAGCAGAGTAGGCTGAGAAAAATGTACTAGATCACGGAGTGACTTGTTGGTCTATATCATTGTGAAGAAAGGTCAAGTGAAGGACATGGGATTTCTCAACAGGGAGCAAGAGAACACACTAAATTGAGCCTCACTGGGAAACTGACATGCCCCTTTGAGCAATATTTGTTAAGGATTTTGAGCAGATCGCTGCATGCTTTGTTAGTTAGGCATGTCATGATGAATAGAAGTAGGAAGTTGAGAAAGGAGCAATGGCTTACATTTGACAAGGTTTCAGGAGTTGGAGGAAATAGTGTCATCGATCTTTATTTCAGCACAATGAGGCAAGAGAAATTGCATTAATAAAGTCCCTAATATTTACTCAGAACATTCCCAAATTGCTTCACAGCCACAATAGTAATTTGTAACATGTCACTGCTCTGTAAATGAGTATGGTAACTTATTTGCAAATACTAATATCTTGAGTATTATATAAATGACCTGTTTTTTTCTTGTGTTTGCTTGGGGAAGGAATGTTGACTTAGACATGAGGGAGAAAATTTGTTACTATTCTTGAAATAAGACCTTAGGGATCTTCAATTTCTGTACGAGGCCCAATTTAACAGCTCCCCAAAATACAATAATCCAGCACTCATCTCTGCCAAACTGAAGCATCAGACTAGGTTATATAGGTCAAATTCTAATGGTTTTGACTAGGAACCATAACTTTTTAACTCAGGGAAGATAATTCTAAAATCATGTTAGCACCTTAGAGGAGGAAGTGTGGGCAATAAAAACGTGTAGCTCAGAAGGTCTAAAGAAGACAGATTGTAGTATCAATCAAGATAAAGTGACAGATAAGAATTGGGGTGACAGTTGTCCATCAGATAACAATTTTTCTGGAATTGGAGATGCATAAAGTGTTCCTCTCATCGGCCAACGTGACACAAACCATCAGAATTCTCCTTAGATCAATAGCCACGGGGAGTTAGGATTCACACAGAGTATCCAGAGGCACAGTGGTTGGCACTGCTGCCTCACAGCGCCAGAGACCCGGGTTCAATTCCCGTCTCAGACAACTGTCTGTGTGGCATTTGCACATTCTCCCAGTGTCTGCGTGGGTTTCCTCCGGGGTTCCGGTTTCCTCCCACAGTCCAAAGATGTGCAGGTCAGGTGAATTGGCCATACTAAATTGCCTGTAGTGTTAGGTGAAGGGGTAAATGTAGGGGAATGGGTCTGGGTGGGTTGCTCTTCAGAGGGTCGGTGTGGACTTGTTGGGCAAAAGGGTCTGTTTCCATGCTGTATGTAATCTAATCTAAAGGTTTTCTTCAGCCTGTATCACCTAGTGTCTGATGATCCATTTTTCAGGCCAGCCAACAGAGACTTTACCCTACTTGAGCACATAATGCCTCACCAAAGGTACAGAAGGTCAGACCGTCAATTAATATCCTACTCAATGAAAGGAATTGTGACACCCTTTTGTCTTGATCAACATTGAGCATTTCTTTTTAATGCTAAATTGTGGAACAATTGCACTGAAAACCAATGATGTTCTCGAGAAAGGAAAAAAAAATACATGAGCTCGCATGCACCTTGCTCCCCACTGTTACACTTGGTGTTTCTGCCATGTCTAATGGTTTTCTGTTCCTCTTTGATAGGTGTTGCTATTAGCACGTATGCTAAGTACTGCTACCGTAAACTACAGAAATCGGCTCTGACTGGAGCAAAGAAGGTAATCAAGATGCTTCATTCTTTTTACCTAATATAAATTATGCTGATGTGCTAATAGGAGTAGTTCACCATGTTTGTTCATTTTTCCAGCATTCCCTCGTTTCAAAATTTAAAAAGTAAAGCAACTGATGCTTTAGGAAGAATAACATTGTGAAGGAGAGTGGGGTTGGGCAACGAAAGGAGCGGGCTTGGGTGGCACACTGGCAATGGTGAGGTTCATTGACTGTTGAGCTAGGATTGATAACCAGGTCAGAAAATGATGAGATTGAAGTCAAAGGCCGCACTGATTCAGTCCAGCCAGGTGTGAAAGCTCGATTGCCATAGCAGGAGATAGTAATTCAATGGGTCTAGCTGTGGAGGAATTACTAAGCCTAACAATCCAAGAGAACTGATTTAACACCACAACAAGATGTATCTCAAGGGCACTGGTTGATGACTGCTGAGATGCAGTTATGAATGGTGACTGTGATACATTCACCAAAATCAACTGTTTCAGTGTTGTAATGATCCTTCTACGCTAATGTAGGCCCTGTGAAAAGGTTTGGAAGACCATGGTCATTTATATCACTCAACAAAGTGCCTAGACAATGATGGGAAAGTGACTTGGCTCATCTAACCACCTTCTGACCAATAGGTGAAATTGGAAATTGCAGCAGAGTGACTTAGTTAAGGCAGTGATGAATACAATACCCAGAATTTCATGATCCAATATGTTGGAATTACAACATCTTGCATATATTTTCTGGACATGAATGAGTACCTCATTGATGGGATTCCAGGGGCACTGGACACCTTGCAGGATCTTGCTGAAGTGGCCTTTCCACACATACACTGTATCTTCCCAACACAAATATGGTGCCATGATCCAACAGAGTTGTGTTCAAAATGATCAAACATTGAGCCAGGGGAGGAACTGTTACATATGCTGACATGATTGACTCCATTTCGGGTGGCATTTGTCACAAACGCAACCATCCACACATATACAGAGTTAAACACTATAAATTCTTTATTTTTTAATGGGAAGAGGGCATCACTGACCAGGCAGCGTTTATTGCCCCATTCCTAATTGCCCAGAGGGTGATTAAGAGTCAACCACATTACTGTGGGTCTGGAGTCACATGTAGGCCAGATCGAGTAAGGATGGCAGTTTCCTTCCCTGAAGGACATTAGTGAACCAGATGAGTTTTACTGACAAGCAATAATGGATTCATGGTCATCATTAGACTCCTAATTCCAGATATTTTTTATTGAATTCAAACGCCACCATCTGTTATGATGGGATTCAAACCCGGGTCATCAGACATTAGCTGGGTCTCTGGGTTGTCAGTCCAGCAATAATATTACTAGGCCATCACTTCCCCATAATTTGGCTGACTTCTCAGATCAGGCTACTTCTTCTATTAGCAGTGTCTAGTTCACATTAGCCCTGATTTTGATTTAACTCACTTGGTGAGAATAGGTCCAGATCTGGGCCCAACAGAGCTATAAAGGTAAAAATATTATGAGGGCAGTTTAGAAACATGGAAATTAGAGCAGGAGTAGGCCATTCAGCCCTTCAAGCCTGCTCCACCAATTATTATGATCATAGATGATCATCCAACTCAAAAGCCTGTCCTTGCATTTCCTCCATATACTTTGATTCCTTTAGCCCCAAATGTTATATCTCACTCCTCCTTGAAATTGTGCAATGTTTTGGCCTCAGCTGCTGTCCATGCTAGCGAATTCTGCATGTTCATCACTCTCTGGGTGAAGAAATTTCTCCTAATTTGAGTCTTAAAGGGTTTACCTTGTATCCTTAGACTGTGACCCCTGGGACCACCCTGTTTGCATCTACCTTGTCTGATCCTAGTTTTACCTTCAGGAACTGTTGTATAACGACACCGAGTTCTTGTTGCACATTCCCACTCTTAATTTATAGCCATTTGTATATTAATCAGCCTTCATGTTTTTGCTACCCAAGTTGATAAAGTCACAATTATCCACATTATGCTTTATCTGCCATGAATTTGCCCATTCACTCAAAGTTTTCAAATCACCTTGAAGCAAGTCTACACCCTCCTCACAGCTGACCCTCCCACCAGCTTTGTGTTGTACTACATAGACAAAGTTATATGTGCTTGGTTTGTATTCCCTTGAGTATAGAATTTAAACAGATTACTTATTTGGAACTCATAATGAAGCAGATGCTTGAAATCTGAAAATGCTGGAAGTATATTATGACAGTGTATGTGGAGAAAAAATTAATTAAGGTGGTTAAGATAGTTTCTCTATATCTACATCATTAAATCCTATCATAATCTATGTCCCCTGCTAGGGAAATCCAAAGGAAAGGGGTTTAATCTTAATATTATTTTAATATGATCTTAATTTTAACATTTTAACAAGCCTTAGATGTGATGCTTATATATGATGTCCAAAAGTGATTCTTCACAAAACTCAACATGGAAATCTAGAACTCTCTCCTCCACTTCCCCAAACAACTAGGAGTTGATCAAAAATTTCCCAAAACCTATGAATATTTTTGATCAGCAATGGATATGGAGCCAGAGCAGGTAGATGTGGTTATTTCTTCAAACAAGCCATGAACTAATTGAGCGGTGCAACAGACTTAGTTGATCTTTGATATTGGAGCAAGGCCATTTACTCTATGAACTGCTACTTCAGTGCACATAGGGTGCATGTTTGCTGGCACAAATAATTCATTTGAACTGAACTACCTGACAGGCAATTGTGGTTCACAGTATTATCTACCTCAGCTCCTACTTATTTTATTTAAGGGAAGAATTTTTCTTACTGTTTAAACAGAAGCACTGACTGCAAATTGCAAACAAATGTGAGCATGCAGCTCCAGAGGATTCTGGCTGACAATTGAAATCAGTGTAAGGTTACCATCGCCTTCAGCAGATGTTAATCCTGCCACCATTCATTTCACCTTTTGGCTGCTCATTTGTCTCACATCAAATAAGAGAAAATAATTGGAAACCTTTTTCTTCACAGCCCAGGAGTTGCCTTTAATCTATGTCTGTTAAGGTCTGCTTTAATGAAGAGCAAATGCCCCTTTCAACAGAAATGTTTTATTGAGCATGAGAGTGTGCTCTGTATCTCTGGTGTGTAATTGCCTTATCAAAGCAGAGATAGAAATTGAATTAGGCACAACTTTGCATAATCAGTCTCAGCCAGAATTAAGAGTGAACAGATTAAAAAGAAATCACATGAGAGTAACTGCTTGCTTTCTAAAGAACTTTAAAACAATAATTTTTTTAAAAATCTAACTATCTTTCATATTACTAGGAGGTCACAAAGCACTTTCAGTGGATTACCTTCATTATGCAGTCACTGATGATATTCAGGTAAACGTGACACTGGTTTTGCGCTTACTAGCAAGTGAATGAAATGGCGAGAGAATCTGACTTTGATAGTATTACTTCACATAGACATCAAGAAAATGCTTTGCATCTCCACGTTATCAAACATCTAAAAGGACAGGTGAGAAGAGCTATCCTGATATTCAGGCATTGGCCGATTGAAATGGCATCAAGGAATCAGAAAAACACTGAGCTCACACAGGCAAAACTTCAGCAGCTGGATTTGACTGAGTTCTTTGATGAGGTGAAACTGGCTCTGGATGAGGCTAGTGCTATGAATGCTGTATGTTTGGACTTCCAGAAAGCATTTGATAAGGTGCTAGCATTTGGTTAGCAAATTAGAAATATTTGGAATTGATGACTCTATGGCAGCATGGATTAGAAGTTGCCTATAAGGTAGGAAACCGAGGGGCAATTCTCCGTTTAGAGATGAGTTGAAGGTGTGTTCCCCTGGGATTGGTGTTCGGACCTTAATATTTTCTTGATTTAAGTAAACAATTTGGCAAAATCTTTAAACTTGCAGATGATACTAAGTGAAGGAGAATAGTGAATCATGACAATGACACTGAACAACTTCGCAGGGGCATTGACAAGTTAGCCAAATGGGCAGGTACCTAGCAGAGAACTTTCAATGCAGAGAAATGTGAGGTAATGCACTTTGGTAAAAGGAACAATACAGGCTCCATGGTATAACTTTGAGAGGAGTACAGGAGCAGAGGGACCTCAGGGTTCACTTGCGTAATTCTCTGAAGGTGCAAACAAGTTGAAACGGTTTTTTTATTCACTTGTGGGACGTGGGCATCCCTGGATGACCAGCATTTATTGCCTGTCCCCAGTTGCCCGGGGAACTTCCTTCTTGAACTGCTGCAGTGCCTTTGATGTAGATTGACCCACAATGCCCTGAGGGAGGGAATTTGATCTAGCAACAGAGATGGAACTGCGATATATTTCCAAGTTAGGATGATGAGTGGCTTGGAGAGGAACTTGTAGTTGGTAGTGTTCCGATGTATCTGCTACCTTTATTCCATTTCCTAGACTGAAAGGGTTGTGGGTTTCAAAGGTTCTACCTAAGGATCTTTTGTAAATTTCTGCAGTGCGTCTTGTAGATCTTAGCATCAGTGTGTACTGAGTTTTGACAGTGGAGGAGTGGATTCTTGTGGATGTGGTGCCAAACAAATGGGCTGCTTTTGAGTCAAGCTTCTTCAGTGTTGTTGGAGCTACGCCCATCCAGGCAAGTGGGGATTATTCCATCACACTCCTGACTTGTGCCTTGTGAATGGTGGACAGTCTCTGGGGAGTCGCAGTATTCCTAGCATTTGACCTGCTTTCTTAGCCACTGTGTTTATGTGGTGAATTCAGTTGAATTTCTGGTCAATGATACCCACAAGGATGTTGATAGTGGGGAAGTCAGTACTGTTAACAGCATTGAATATCAGGAGATGACAATTAGATTGTCTTTTATTGGAGGTGGTCATTGCCTGGTATTTGTGTGGCGTGAATGTTACTTTCCACTTGTCAGCCCAAACCTGGATATTGTCCAGATTTATTGCATTTGAACATGGACTGCTTCAATATCTTAGGAATTGCAAATTGTGCTGAATATTGTGCAATCATCAGCAAATATCCCCATTTCTGACCTTATGATGGAGGGATGGTCATTGATGAAGCAGCTGAAGGTGGTTGGGCCTAGGACACTAACCTGAGGAACTCCTGCAGAGATGTCCTGGAGCTAAGATAACTGATCTTCCAATAACCACAACCATCTTCCTTTGTGCTGGCTATAACCCTAACCACCAGAGAGTTTGCCCCCGATACCCATTAATTCCAGTTTTGCTAAGGCTTCTTGATGTCACAGTCAGTTGAATGTTACCTTGATGTCAAGGGCTGTCATTCTCACCTCATCCCTGGAATTCAACTCTTTTGTCCATGTTTAAACCAAGGCTGTAATGAGGTCAGGAGCCGAGTGGTCCTGGCAGAACCCAAATTAGGCATTACTAAGTAGGTCATTGCTGAGCAAGTGCTGCTTGACAGCACTGTTGATGAAACATTCCATCACTTTACTGATGATTGAGAGTAAACTGATGGGACGGTAATTGGCTGAGTTGGATTTGTCCTGATTTTTCTGCACAGGACATACCTGGGCAATTATCTACATTGTCAAGTCGATGCCAGTGTTGTAACTGTACATGGAACAGCTTGGCTAGGGGAGTGGCATGTTCTGGAGCACAAGTCTTCAGTACTATTGCCAGTATGTTGTCAGGGCCGATAGCCTTTGCATTGTCTACTGCCTCCAACCTTTTTTGATATCACAGGAAGTGAATCGAGTTGACTGAAGACTTGGATCTGTGATGCTGGAGACCACTGTAGTGGTCCATTTACAGTTCTCGTTGCTGCGAAAAGGCTGCCAACATAATCAAAAACCCCTTCCACCCCAGTAACGCTCTTCTACAACCCCTTCCGTCAGGCAGAAAATACAGAAGCTTAAACGCACGCACCAACAGGTTCAGAGCAGCTTCTTCCCTGCCGTTATTAGACTGATGAATGGACTTTCTTATTTCAAATAATGTTGATCTTGTTAATGTTGATCGGGCCTCGCACACGCCCTGTACGCGTGTAACCTGTATGCCTCACTATGTCCAAGTTTATTTCACCCTGTGATCTGTAGGTCCTTGCTTTCTGTGATCTGCCTGTACTGCTCGCAAACAACCCTGTACTTGGGTGCTCGTGACAATAAATCAAATCAAATCACTGGAAGACCCAAGATGGATGGTCCACTTGACATTTCTAGCTGAAGATTATTGTGAGTGCTTCAGCCTTATTTTTTGCGCTGATGTGCTGGACTGTTTCATCATTGAGGATGGGGATATTTGTGCAGCCTCCTCTTCCAGTGAGTTGTTTAACTATCCTCCACAACTGGATGTGGCAGGACTACAGAGCTTAGATCTAATCCATTAGTTGTGGGATCACTTAGCTCGATCTCTTGTAGCTTATACTGTTTGCCATTAAAATACAGGTCATTCTGTTATAACATACGTTTCGTCAACACAAATTCGCTGTAATGCGATTGATGAATTGGGGATGCTGGTTCCACAGCATGAATTTTTAAAACGTGTATTGGCTGCAACGTGATTACAGTGCCAACACTTTACACACTGTTTCTAAAGCGTGATTTTTCTCTAACATGGTGTTGCACAAGAATGCTCCTGGCATGCCCTCCTGCACTCTTCATTGAACCAGGGTTGATCCTCTGACTTGATGGTAATGATTGAGTGGGGGATATGCCAAGCAATGAGGTTACAGATTGTATTGGTGTACATTTCTGGTACCGCTGTTAGCCCACAGCACCTCATGGATACCTAGCCTTGAGTTGCTAAATCTGTTTGAAGTCTGTGCCATTTAGCACTGTAATAGTGCTACACAACATGATGGAGGTTATTCTCAATGTGAATCGGGACTTTGTTTCCACTAGAGGTTCGCTCTTACTGATACTGTCATGGACATATGGATCTGCCACCGGCAGATTGGTAAGAACGAGATTGAGTATGTTTTTCCCACTTGTTGGATCCCTCACCACTTGCTGCAAGCCCAGTCTAGCAGCTATGTCCCTTGGGACCTGCCAAGCTCGATCAATATTTCTGCCAAGCCACTCTTGATGGTGGACTTTGAAACCCCCCACCCAGAGTACACTCTGTATCCTTACCACCCTCAGTGCTCTCTCCAAGTGTTGTTCAACATGGAGGAGAAACTGATCCATCAGCTTAGGGAGGATGGTACATGGGAATCAGCAGGAGGGTTCCTTGCCCATGTTTAACCTTAAGCCATGAGACTTCATGGAGTCTAGACTCAATGTTGAAGACTCCCAGGGCAATTCCCTCCCGATTGTATCCCACTGTGCTGCCACCTCTGCTGGGACAGAACAATCCAGGGATGGTGATGGTAGTGTCTGGAACATTATCTGTAAGGTTTGATTCTGTGAGTATGACTATGTCAAGCTGTTGTTTGACCAGTCCGTGAGACAGCTCTCCCAATTTTGGTGCTAATCTCCAGATGTTAGTAAGGAGGACTTGTAAAGTTGACAGGGCTGTTTCTGCCATTATCCTTTTTGGTGCCTAGGTCGATGCTAGGTGGCCCATCTGGTTTCATTTCTTTGTTGAGACTTTGTGGTAATTGAGCAACTGAATGGCTTTCTAGGCCATTTCAGAGGGCAACTGTGAGTCAACCACATTGCTGTGGGTCTGGAGTCCTGTGTAGGCCAGACCAGGTGAAGATAGCAGATTTTGTTCCCTGAAGGACATTAGTGAACCAGTTTGGTTTTTCAGCAATTGACAATAGTTTCATGGTCATCAGGAGATTTTTTTTTTCATTGAATTCAGGTTCCACCATCTGTCATAATGGGATTCAAACCTGAGTTCCCAGAACATTATCTGAGTTTTTGGATTAATAATCTAAGAATAAAACCACTAGACCACCGCCTAGGGCTAGACAAGGTAGATGGAGGAAGGATGTTGCTGATGGCAGATGAGTCCAGAACCAGGGGTCACAGTGTATGGATACAGCCTGAATCATTTAGGACTGAGATGAGGAGAAATTTATTTACCCAGAAAGTGGTGAGCTTGTGGAATTCACGACCACAAAAACAGTTAATGGGCAAAACACTGAATGATTTCAAGTAGTAGATATAGAACCTAGGGCTAAAGGGATTAAGCTGAGGAGAAAAGAAACAAGAACAGGCTGTTGAGTTGGTTGATCAGCAAGATCATAAGGAATGGCAGGACAAGCTTGAGCAGCTGAATAGCCTACTCCTCTGATTTCTCTGCGTTTCTATCAAATCTTGATTCAATGCTGAGTGCAGTTTTGGATGTCCTGCTTTTAAAAAGGCGGTGAGCAGTGCCCCCTATGCATTCACTTCACTTCAAAGCTCTTAAACTGTGTTGAGTCTTCAGAGACAGCTGTGAAAACAAGAGGTTGGAATGGGCACATAGTTGTTGTAACTTACTCAGAAGCCTACAGTAGCCATGACAGCTTCAATCCCACAACCCCAAAATCTTAGCTCACTGTCCCATTTGGGTTATTGACCCCCACATTGGAGAGCCTTTCTACAGTGGAACTGGGAAGGTTTAGGAAAATTACACTAAAAAACTCTGGGTAAATGTCAGGAAAGGATTAACAGGCTTGGGCCTCTTCTGTCTAGGGGAAAAATATGGTTGAGGGGTGACATAACAGAGAATTATGAGAGTTTTACATTTTTGAGAGGTTTTAATTGAGTGGATAGAGAGTGAACATTCTCTTTTGTTGGAAATAGGAAAAGGACATAAATAGAGGCCTTCACTATAAGGTAGTCACCAAGAGATCCAACTGGGAATTCAGATGAAACCTGTCTCCTAAAAGAGTGATAAAAATGTGGAACTTGCCAATTCAGAGAGTGATTAAAGTGAGTCGTATAGGTACATTTAAGGGGAAAACATACAAGCTAGGGAGAAGAGATTATATAGTTATGATCAATTTGGATGATCTGATTTGATTTATTATGCACCGAGATACAGTAAAAAGTATGGTTTTGCGTGCTAACCTGATCAATCATACCTTACATAAGTACATAAGGGTAATAGAACTGAATGTACAATATAGTTTTACAGCTACAGAGAAGGTGCAGAGAAAGATCAACTAAAATATTAGAGAGATCCATTAATAAATCTGATAACAGTGAGGAAGAAATTGTTCTTAAATCTGTTGATACGTGTTTTCAAACTTCCAGATGAGAATAAATTAGAGGAAGGTCAAACAGATATTAAGCACAGGAATGGACTATTTAGGCTGAATGAAGGGCACTGGCGCTAAGTTTGCAGACTTACAGGTTGGAGGGCATGTAGTGTTGAGCAAGTAAGGAGGCTACAGAAGACAGGGAGAAAGTGAGGACTGCAGATTCTGCCCGAAACATGGACTCTCCTGCTCCTTGGATGCTGTCTGACCTGCGGTGCTTTTCCAGCGCCACACTTTTTGGCTACAGAAGACAGGCTAGGAGCATGGGCAAAGAAGTGACCGATGGAATACAATGTGGAAAAGGGTGAGATTTTGCACTTCAGGAGGAAGACTAGCAGCTTAGACAATTTTCTAAATAGGAAAAGGTTTCAGAAATCTGAGGACAAATGGGTTTTGGAGTACTAACTCAGGATTCTCTTCAGATTAACATGCATGTGCAGGAACACATATGCAATGTTGGCATTCGTTTCAAAAGGGCTAGAATACAAGAACAGAGGTATACTTCTGAGGCTGAACAAGAGTCTGGTCAGACCGCCTTTGGATTGTGAGCAGGTTTGGGCCCTGTATCTAAGGAACGCTGTGCTGGCGTTGGAGGGATCCCAGAGGAGATTTATAAGAATGATCCTGGGGAAGACGGGCTTTTCATATGAAGAGTGATTGGGTCTATACTCAGGGAAGCTTAGAAAGATGAGGGGGGAAATCTCATTAAAACTTACAGAATAATGTGAGGCCTGGATAGAGTGGACATGGAGAAGATGTTTTCACTAGTAGAAGAGACTAGGATCCAAGGCAGAGCCTCAGAGTGAAGACTTAGAAAATGTTTCAAAGACACTTCAAAAGCATGAGTTGAAGGGAGGGAGGAACCTAAAATAATCACTATCACACAGGAAACAATGCTGGCAAAAGATGTTGTAATTAATGTCTGACAAGGTTCCAGGACCAGATCACCTACATTGTAGTGTTGTAAGAGAAGTGTCAGCAGAGCTATAGAGGCATTAATTATAATTCTCTAAAAATCCATAAACTCTGGAAGAGTCACAGCAGATTGAGAAATAGCATTCAAGAAAGGATGGGAAATTGAGAAATTTCTCTGTTCAAGAAAGGAGGGAAACTGAAGCAGAAAGCTATAGAGCAGTTTGGCTTATATCATCATTCATTATTAAGGAGGCTGTGGAAGGGTACTTAGAAAATCATGATGTAATTTTGAAGAGTCATCTTGGATGTGTGATAGGGAAATAGTGTTTAAAATCTAATTTAGGTTAGATTACTTACAGTGTGGAAACAGGCCCTTCAGCCCACCAAGTCCACACCGACCCGCTGAAGCGCAACCAATCCAGACCCATTGCCTTACATTTCACCCCTTCACCTAAAACTACAGGCAATTTAGTATGGCCAATTCACCTGACCTGTGGGAGGAAACCAGAGCACCCGGAGGAAACCCATGCAGACACTGGGAGAATGTGCAAACTCCACACAGTCAGTCGCCTGAGGCGGGAATTGAACCCTGGTCTCTGGCGCTGTGACCACTGTGCCACCGTGCCGCCCACCTTTTGAGAGCTTTTGAGAAAATAACAAATAGATGAAGGGAAGCCTTTAAATAGGAGAGCACTAGGATTTCTTTATCGAACCTTAGATAGGCCACACTTGGAATATTGTGTACAGTTCTGGTCACCACACAACCAGAAGGATGTGAATGCTTTGGAGAGGGCACAGAGAGGGTTTACCAGGATGATACATGGTAGGGGGGATTTTAGCTATGAAGAAAGGTTGGATAAACTGGGTTTGTTTTCATTGGAACTCAAAAGGTTGAGGAGCAACCTGATAGAAATGTATAAGATTGTGAATGGCATTGATAGAGTGGAAAGCATGAGGCTTTTTCCCAGGCCAGAGGCGTCAATTACTAGGGGACAGAGGTTAAATGTGCAAGGGGGCAAGTTTAAAAGAGATGTATGAGGGAAGATTTCACACAAAGGGTGGTGCATGCTTGGGATGTGCTGTCAGAGGAGGTGGTAGAAGCAAACACAAAAGCAGCATTCAAGAGGTATCTGAACAAATCTGTGAATGGAAGGGGAATAGAGGGATACAGATCCTATAAGTGAAGACAGTTTTAGTATGGAAAGGCAAAATGTGTCAGTGCAGGCTTAAAGGGATGAAGGGCCTATGCCTGTGCTGTATTGTTCTTTGTTTCTTTGATCTTTGTTCCAAAAGGTGTTTGAAAAGGTCCACATCAACGGTTACTACACAGGATAAGAGCACATGATGCTGGAGATGACAAATTACCCATGAATTAAGAATTGTTTCCTGTTATCTACTCAAGAGAGTAGAGAGAGGTGATGTGTTTTTTTGCCCTGCCAAACAGTAACTAATGATGTTCCAGAAGGACTAATGCTGGGCCTCAAATGTGTACAACTACATCAATTTCCTGATAAAAAGACCAAATCTGTGATAGTACATTTTCTGATGACACCAAGATATTCAGAAAAATAAGTTAAGAAGAAGCAGCAGAATGTCAGCAAAGCGATCTAGATGGGTTGAGTGGGCAAAAGTCTGACAGCTGGAATATAATGTAGAAAATGTGAATGTGAAGAGAAAAGCAGATGCTATTTAAGTGGAGAGAAATTGAAGACGTCCGTGGTACAAAGGGACCTAGGTGTTCTGGTACATGACTCACATACAGTTAATGTGTAGGTGGTGCAAGTGATAGGAAGGCAAAAGGAATGTTGAAGTTTATTACCAGATGATTGGAACATAAAAGGAGGGAAGTTTTACTGCCATTGGTCAAGTTCTTGGTGAGACCATATCTGGAGTCCCGTGTATCTTTTTGGTCTCCTTATTTGGAAAAAAGATATATTGTGTTGGAAGCATTTAAGACAATGTCCACTGTTCTTTCCGGGTTGGAAATGTTTATCTTATGAAATAAATTCAAACAAGTTGGCCCTATATCCTTTGAAATTTAGTAGAATGAGGGAATCATCTTATTGGATTAATATAAGATCGCATGAGAATTTGGAAGGGTGGATACCAGAAGGATAGTTCCCCTTGTGAGGCAGACTAGAACTAGGAGAATCAGACTAAGGATAAATGATTGCTTAGCAGTAAAGAATTTAAACATTGCTAAAAGAAACTAGAATTTGAAGCTTTTGGTCTTGCACTCATCAGAACTATGACACAAGAAACAGACTTGAATAAAGGGATGCCATTTTAGA
The DNA here is from genome assembly GCF_004010195.1 of Chiloscyllium plagiosum. Lineage (NCBI taxonomy): Eukaryota > Metazoa > Chordata > Chondrichthyes > Orectolobiformes > Hemiscylliidae > Chiloscyllium > Chiloscyllium plagiosum. Next base: position 116,875,959 of record NC_057714.1, on the reverse strand, counting down.
CAGAATAAAAAGAGGATGCTGGTTTGTTGTGCATCATTGGCATTTCAACTGCAGCAAAATGGTTAATAGTCAACCTTAATTCACAGACTAGGTAGGTACATTCTGAATGGTCAGTGTATTACCATGCAGATACAGCAGAGATTGGTTGTCCCTATGACCTTTTTATATGAAAAAGTGCAATGTATGTACAAATTCCTTTTCCCCACATAAAGCAGCTCTGTGTATTTATATATATATTCCTGACGAAGAGCTTTTGCCCGAAACGTCGATTTTCCTGCTCCTCCAATGCTGCCTGACCTGCTGTGCTTTTCCAGCATCACTCTGATCTAAATTCTGGTTTCCAGCATCAGCAGTCCTCACGTTTGCCTATATATATAACGATGCATAAATATATATCAAAATGAGCCCAACAGATGATCTTAAACTAGTTCCCAATATAGTTTAGCATAATCCAGATTATTTACTAAATAATTTCCTATAGCAGAATCAATCCTAGTGGTGGATATAATTTTCTGAGGCTTGCGCATGCAGGCTGTTTGTGCACAGTCAATGTGATCCCACCTGTGAATGGTCACTGGGGTGTTTTGTTTGATATAGCCCCCTAGTCGCTGGGACGTACAGCCTACATACCTGGCACCAGACTTGACACCAAAACCCATGTATCACATTACACATTTGTGCAGGCGGCAAAAATCTCTTCTTGGCTGCACAGCAGCATCCTGTTACTGGAGAAATCTGTTTGGGGTTTATTGCAGAGAAGCAGTGTGTAACAGCTAGCTTCATTCAAATTTCTGAGATGCCTTCCCCTTCCAGGGTGCTCTGAGGTAGACTGGGAAAACACTCAGGCCAAACATGGCAGCCATTCACCCGATCATAATTTTAGACAATGTACAACAAATGGTGATTTGATCATCCATGATCATGCAGGATTATTTTGATAGGTAATTAGAGTATGGAATGCACTGCCTGTAAGTGTGGTAGAAGCAGGGTCAATTAAGGCGTTCAAGAGAATGTGGGGTGATTATTTAGATAAAAATAATGTAAATGGATATGGGGGGAAAACAGGAGATTGGCTATAGGTAATGCTCATTTAACGAGATGATGCAGGAATGGAACATAGAAAAGTACAGCACAGAGCAGGCTCTTTGGCCCATGATGTTGTGCTGAGGGTTAATCTTAATGTAAAATAAATTAACTTAACCTACGCACCCCTCAACTCACTGCTGTCCATGTGCATGTCTAGCAGTAGCTTAACATCCCTATTGACTCTGCTTCCACCACCACCACTGGCAACGCATTCCACGCATTCACAACTCTCTGCGCAAAGACCTACCTCTGACATCCCCTCTATACCTTCCTCCTAATATTGTAAAACTATGACCCCTCGTGCCAGTCAATCCTGCCTTGGGGAAAAGACTCTGGCTATTGACTCTATCCATTTCTCTCACTATCTCGTATACCTCGATCAGGTCACCTCTCTTCCTCCTTCTCTCCAGAGAGAAAAGTCCGAGCTTAATCAACCTCTCTTCATAAGGCAATCCCTCCAGTCCAGACAGCATCCTGGTAAACCTTCTTTGCACTCTCTCCAAAGTCTCTGTATCTTTCCTATAGTAGGGCGACCAGAACTGGACACAATATTCCAAGCGTGGTCTCACCAGGGACTTGTAGAGCTGTAGCAAAACCTCGCAGCTCTTAAACTCGATCCCCCTGTTAATGAAAGCCAAAACACCATATGCTTTCTTAACAACCCTATCCACTTGGGTGGCAGCTTTGAGGGATCTATGTACATCCACACCCAGATCCCTCTGTTCCTCCACGCTGCCAAGAATCCTGTCTTTAATTCTATATTCAGCATTCAAGGTTTGACCTTCCAAAATGCATCACTTCGCATTTATCCAGGTTGAACTCCATCTGCTATTTCTCAGCCCAACTCTGCATCCTGTCTATGTCGCACTGTAGCCTGCAATAGCCCTTGATACTATCGACGGCAAATATCCCTGTATCCCATACTTCCTGACCTTATGAATGAGCCGACCATGGGGAACCCTATCAAATGCCTTTCTGAAGTTCACATACACCACATACACTCCTCGACCTTCGTCGACCTGTCTTGTCACCTCCTCAAAGAACTCAATAATGTTTGTGAGGCATGACCTGCCCCTCACAAAGCCATGCTGACTGCCTTTAATCACGCTATGCTTTGCCAAATAGTCATAAATCTTATCCCTCAGAATTCTTTCCAAAACTTTGCTGACCGCAAACGTAAGACTGACTGGTCTGTAATTACCCTTCTTGAAAAGAGGAACAATATTTGCCTCCTTCCAATCCTCCGGTAGGATTCCGTGGAGAGTGAGGAGGCAAAGATCTTCACCAGCAGCTTGGCAACCTCCTTTCTCACTTCCAGAAGCAGCTCAGGATAAATCTGGTAAATGATGGGCTGAATGGTCTCCTTCTGCACCATAACACTCGTGTGATATGCCTTCCCTCAGCAACAAAGATGGTATCAAGGGCAGGGCCTGGAGTTGATCCCATGAGAACATCATCTATTTGGTTGCACATGGTGATAGTGAAACTGAACTTAACTGCATGAGTTGCTCAGTTCAAGTTTAGAGAACACAGATTCAGACACCATTGGTCCATCTAGTTTGTTATGATATATACCATTTAAAGAGGCTTTTGTATGTCTCTATGAGTAAGCAAGTTGGCAATGTTGAAAGATGACATGGATATTCTAATGCCCTCAATAAGTCACTCTTGTATGAAGGAATTCTCAACAGTATATAACTTTTATTTCTCTTGGGTAGCTCTTGGTTATGTGGTAAGCCATGAGATTGATTCCTATGATATCTCTCCACAGGTTACCATCCTTACACAAGTCCAATTTACACCTCTCCAGCTTGCTATTGAGTGTGGCTATTTGGTCATGTGCTTTGGCAGGTTCTATAGATATCAACTTGGAACTATCATTGAGTACAGCATCCATTTTATTGCTGTAGTCATATTTGAGTATAACAATTCCAGTCACTTTGTCAAGTTTACATAGGTGTATATCAGGGTTTGTCTTAAAATCACGCAACACTACCAGCCATTCACATTGTGGATGGAAATCTGTCAAGTCATTAGGTGTTTCACAATATGCATGTACTCGATCTGCCAGGCTTGCCTTCAGGTTAAGCATCCTTGTTCGACAGTAGTTTGTGATTAGATAAACTGATAATGAAGGAATTCAATCTCTGCGAATACCTCTTCCCATTTACGATAGTGAGAGGGAACCAAAGTTGAACCCAGGTGCATGAACAAATTCCTCATTTTCAGAGAGAATTTGCTGAGAGCAAGTTATCATGTGTTTAGTGTTATCCTTAATTGCACTACCAAATTGTTTCTGTTGAAGTAAGTTTATAGTGAGAGTGTGTTTCAGGTGAATATTGTTCATGGTGTGGTTGTCTAGAGGGGACTCCCTTTTAAGATTGAGGGGAGGAAATTCTTTTTCCTTCAAGGGATCATTAAACTGTGGAATTCTATTCCCTCGAAAGCAGTGAGGCTAGATCATTAAATTTAGTGAAGGCTGATGTTAAATCTCGTTTTCAAGGGATTCTGGTATTATGGGATGGGAGACAGGAATATAGAGTTAAAACCAAATCAGTTCATGATCCTATTGAGTGTTGGAACAGGTTCAAAGGGCTAAATGGCCTACTCCTGTTCCTAATTCTCATAAACGTTGAACTGCAAATGCTGGAATTCTGAAACAAACACAGAGGGCTGGAGAACAATAGAGAATATCTGATGAAAGTTCACTGAACTCAAAATGTTAACTGTTTTCTCTCTTTAAATCCTGCCAGATCTACTGTGTTTCTCCAGCAGTCTGATTTTGTTCCTGTTCCTAACTCTCTTGTTCCCACTATAGGGCCAGTTGACAGCATAGGCCTGTATATCTAGAAGGCTAAAATATAAGGGAAGACAGTCAGCTATACAAAGACCTAGATAGAGCACAAATATTGCAGTGTTGGAAATCACCTTTCATTGGTCTTGGAAGGAGTGAAGTGTGAATTTACTACAAAAATGCCTAAACAGTGAGGGTCAAGATATGAGAAGAGATTAAGCAAACTACAGCTTCCTGGAATTTAGACTGTTAAAGGATGATTTGATTGAACTTTTAAGATATCTAAAGGAATCGATGGATTAGATATAGAGAAATTATTTCCATTTGAGGAAACTTGGATGAGGAGGCAGTCTAAAATTAGAGCCAGATCTTTTAAGAATGAAGTTAGGAAAAACCCTTCACACAAAGGGTGGTAGAAGTTTGGAACTCTCTGCCACAAATGGTGATTCCTGCTGGATAAATTGTTAATTTTAAAGCTAAGATTGATAGAGTTTTGTTGACTAAAGGTGTGGCATGATATGGGGCAAAGGTAGGTAAATGGAGTTAGATTACAAACAGCCACCATACCATGCTGAAGGAGCTAAATGGCCTACTCCTCTTTCCTGTGTTTGGCACCTGTTAAGGTGCCCTTCGTGAGATGTAAATGCCAGGGCATTTTAAAGTGCATAGAATTTAAAGAGTGTTTTGACAATGGAAGTAATGTTTGTCATAAAAGGTGGAAGACAACTTTGTATTTTGAGTTAATTTACCAGTTATAAATATATGAATGTCTTTTAAATATGATTAGTTTTGTTTAAGGGAACCTAAAGCAACTCTGTGGATTTAAATTCCTTATGGGTAGCTCTTGAATGAGTTAATAGTTTAAGAGGAAAACTGCTTGTAAAGTGAGCAAAAATAAAGGGCCATGGATTTGAAGTGATCTGCTAAAGAAGTGAAAAGAGGAAAACTATTTTCACTCTGAATGCACTGCCTGGAAATGAAGTGGAGGCAGGTTCGAATGAGGTGTTCAAGAGAGCATTGGACCATTATTTGGATTGAAATAATGTGCAAGAGAATGGGCAGAAAGCAGAGGATTGGCACTAAGTAACGATGTTCATTTAATAAACTGATACAAGCACGGTGGGTCAAATAGCCTCCTGCACCTTCACATTTGTGTGATTTTGTGATCTATTCGTACATACTTCATATCCTATACAGTCAGTGATTCTAGCAGGCTCAAATGTTTCCCTGTTGGTTGTTCTGTGTGAATCCAATCAAGCTCCTCTTTTGCGTATTTAAGTGTTGAAATTGTTGATTGTGGCTTTGTGGATAAGAATTGTATTGTCATTGGGAACCTTGTCTTTGAAAAACATTGTGCGCTGAACAGTAGGACATTGAAAGAAATTGCTGACAATTTCTGTTGTTTGAACAGCTGGAAGGCTCATTTTCTATCACCAGTGAGCAAGATTAATGGTTTAATATTGTGATTCACTAGTTACACAAGGTGGTACGAGAAGAAAAAAAACGCTGAATTTACTTTTACAGGAACCAGAACTTTGTATTTCAGAACAGACAAGACAAACAAATTTCTTTATTAGAAATGCTTCATAAGATAGGGAGTAGTAAGATAAGAGATAACAGATGCCTTGCTGCCTTTGGGGATACGTGAAAAACAGTTTGTCTAAAGTCTGTGAGAAGATTTGTAGCTCGGGTGCTCGTTGTTGTGGTTCTGTTCGCCAAGCTGGGAATTTGTGTTGCAGACGTTTCGTCCCCTGTCTAGGTGACATCCTCAGTGCTTGGGAGCCTCCTGTGAAGCGCTTCTGTGATGTTTCCTCTGGCATTTATAGTGGTTTGAATCTGCCGCTTCCGGTTGTCAGTTCCAGCTGTCCGCTGCAGTGGCTGGTATATTGGGTCCAGGTCGATGTGCTTATTGATTGAATCTGTGTATGAGTGCCATGCCTCTAGGAATTCCATGGCTGTTCTCTGTTT
>NC_057714.1:116831413-116869448 GCF_004010195.1 Chiloscyllium plagiosum | reverse complement strand
TCATCCCTTGTGGTTGGAGCGTTCCTAGCCGGAAGATGAGGCGTTCTTCCTCCAACCGTCGTTTTGTTGTGGTCTGACGATGGAGGAATTTAGGACAAGCCAAACAGAGAACAGCCAGGGAATTCCTAGAGGCATGGCACTCATACACAGATTCAGTCAATAAGCACATCGACCTGGACCCAATATACCGACCACTGCAACGGACAGCTGGAACTGACAACCGGAAGCGGCAGATTCAAACCACTATAAATGCCGGAAGAAACATCACAGAAGTGCTTCACAGGAGGCTCCCAAGCACTGAGGATGTCACCTAGACAGGGGACAAAACGTCTGCAACACAAATTCCCAGCTCGGTGAACAGAACCACAACAGTGTTTGTCTAAAGTAGACCGTTTAGGAGTTCAAGTAATGTATTATCTACGTGATTCACAATGTATGACTATCTGATGAATCCTCTTTTGAGTTAGTGTGCTACCTCAGAATCCTTTCTGGGAAAGACTTTCCCCAATGTTGGCTCAGTAAATGTATCTTCCCCTGTATCTTGAGGCTCTTCTGTAAAATAATTACCGCAACATGAATGACTCTATAGGCTGAGATGTGGAGAACTGCCGGTGACAAGGGGCCTGGCAATTCCCAAAATGGCCCCTGGCCATTTTAAAGGAGCCTGGTTCTGGGACAAGACAGATATCTACCCACAAACAGTGAGGAGCCAAGTGAGGGTAGAAAAAGGTATTAAGTTTACAGAATAGAACAATCTACATGAATGGCTTTTCATTCTGTAGATTGTCACTTTGCTACAATGGAGAGACTTAAGTGTTCCATTGATCCCAAGGGTGATGCTGTCAGGCATTCCCAACTCCTGGCAGGGCCACCCATGATGGTAAGGCTGGAGGGAGGAACCAGATAAAGCATAATCCAAACCAAGACCTCAACGATGATCTAGTCAGAAGGTATCCATGTGATATTGATGGCAGATATAAATAAAATTAGAAGGCACAAAGGCTATACAGATACGACATATAGGGCAGGAATTTTGTTTTGGGTCAAAAGGTGAACTCCTATTCCTAGGTCCTGTGTCATCAGGAAGCAACTTCTCCACATTTCCCCAATTGAACCCCTTCATTATCTTAAGGACAACTAAATAGGAGACATTATCTATTTCCTGAAAAGTATAACCTCACGTGTTTTCCTCCTCACTCAGTAAAACACTAACAATTACCTATTAGAGAAACAATAGTTACATGTTTGAGCTCCATAATTGAGTGGATGGAGGAGACTGCATCGTGCAGGTCCTGGAGAAATTGATCTGTTTCATTGTTCAGGCTCTAGCAGAGGTTGCTGTAAATCTGTGGAATTAGAACTAATCTAATAGAACTATAGAACTAATTGTAACTGTATCTCTGGCCTGTTTTTAATTTATGCTGAGAAGTATTATTGATCAGGAACATGTGTGTCCATTTCATTACCAGCCTGGTGCCTGCTAAGTGCCTCTACAGCAAAAATTCTATTTTTAATTTATCCAGTGGTTAAAGTCCTGAGCAGAATCCATCGAGAAATCTGGACATGTTCTTTTTGTTTGCAGAGCACAGGGCACTGCATACTAATATTCTATTTTTATACTTCTGGGGAAGTTTGGGTATGACTTGAGGTAATCTGTAAATGCACATGAAGTGCCAGCTGGGATTAGAATGAGGTAGAGAGTTTAGTTAACTTCATAAGCAATAATCATATAAATCATTTAAGATACATTTTCACTTAATCAAGTGAAGAAAGTAGTCGGGTTAAAAGTTAGTTAAACTGCATAAGTCTGCTCAAATGCTGATCCAGCAGACAGAGTTTCTGTGAAAATGCAACATGGTTGAAACAGCATTAACTCTGAGGCCTTATTTGAAAATGGAATGTGAGGATGATCCCAGAGAAGGACAAAGAATAGGGTTTAGTCAAGGGTGGGAATTCAGCACAGGCTTCAGAGAGGAGGCTGTTTGGCACCTGGCAAGATAGGGAGTAGTCAGATTAGGGATAACAGATGCCTTGCTGCCTTTGGGGATACGTGAAAAACAGTGTTTGTCTAAAGTAGACCATTTAGGAGTTCAAGTAATGTATTATCTACGTGATTCACATGTATGACTATCTGATGAATCCTCTTTTGAGTTAGTGTGCTACCTCAGAATCTTTTCTGGGAAAGACTTTCCCCAATGTTGGCTCAGTAAATGATCATGAAATGTATCATGAGGCTCTTCTGTAAAATAATTACAGCAACATGAATACTTTTCACTTGTACCAAACATATGTGAGCCACCCTATGAGCTCAGTTGATCATTTTAAATCAGTTTTTCATGTAATTATTAGCCCACTTGGGATTGTTCACTTCAGTTGGTGTTGTCCAATTGCAGAATCCCATCTAATGTTAGACATTGTTTTGCATTTTGTAAGACAAGCTGGTTGAGTAATACGCTGGAAAAGCACAGCTGGTCAGGCAGCATCCGAGGAGCAGGGGAATCGACATTTTGGGCATAAACCCTTCATCAGGAAGGGCTTGACTCTGATCTCCTTCATCTGCAGTGCTGACCTTCTCCAAGCTGTATGACTATGGTCAGTATCCCATTGTGAGCAGTGAAAGGGACATGCTATTTAATGTGATCCATTAGTTTTGACCTGTTTAGTTGGCGTTACATTAATACTGAAATTCATATCACATTTCTGCGTCCTATGCTTGTAAGTCATCTGTTTGACTTGACGATAGATTAAAAAATTCCAGTTTTGAACATGGTTTTCTAGGATTTCTGTAATGTTTGGATCTATTTTGGAATGTATTCAATGAATCCAATCTGCTTTCCAGAAAGTCATCATCAAAGTCATTGCTAATCATTTCATATCCTGGAATTTTCTTTTAAATTGGCTGTTATAATTTGCAATATTCTCTCTGGCCCGTCTCAATTTAATCTAACCTTTTACTTTATTCAGCAGGGTTTGAATCATGTTACACTGAGTAGTATTTGATTACAAGATTATAAAATAGTGGTGCAGACAAAATAAAATATCGTGTGTATATGTATTATACTCTTAGAATTTCCTACATATATCATAACTGGCAAGAAATATTTGCCCCTTCTTCTTTATACACATTGTAAATAAATTTAAATGAATTGATTTTCTATAGGACCTTTCAGAATTTTTCCATCCTGTTCAGTCATTTTTTTAAAGTATTGTTTGTTATAATGTAGGAATTATAGCAGTCAATTTGCAGATATCAAGGTCCCATAAACAGTAATTAGATAACAATTATATCATCTGTTTTAATGGTTTTGGTTGAGAGATGATTATTGCCCAAGACACCAGGAAGAACCTTGTTCCCATCTTTTTGAAATAAGGCCACAAGATCTTTCTTATTCACTGTAGACCCTCACAGAGGTGAAAGTACAACTTTCTGCCATTTATACCTATGGTTTATGCAATATGCAATTTGCCTTACTCCTGAACAATCTTGCATGCTCTGTCACTGCAGGAGTACCTCTGGGAGGTATCCTAGACACAAGCCACTGACAGCTCGAACAATGACCTTCCCAGGGAGCTAAGGTGAACAATGCCAGCTGCTGAATTCACAAAATGACTTGAAGTTCCAGTCATTGTATGATTTGGCAAGGATAAATCAATGATTCTTATTCAAGTAAACAACTTTATTATTGAACAAAATACATTTTTTCTAAGCCTCGTGAGGACATTTCACAAGAATACCAATCGCTGGGAGAACCGACATTTCTAACGCATGAGAGGAGATTGTGGATTAGTTGGCAAGTGGATTCTGGGATAAGCAGTGTCATGGAGAATGCTGTCAATATGTTGATTGACAGTTAACTCCCAGGCTGTTTTCAATTTGAACATATATACTCACTGCACCTGCTTCAACTCAGCACAATAGGTTACAGCCATTCACTGGTTCATTTCTCAGAGCAGTGCCCTGACCCATTAGTGTCAGTCTGTCTGCATTAATGGAAGAACCTGAAGGTGTAAGTGAGACAATTACATAGTATTGCAGTGCATGGAGTCATTGTTGACAGTCAACAAAGTGGGTCCACCACTAACATACAATGTCAGCAGTGTGTACCATCTAAAAACTATGCTACGATATCTCAGGAAGGCTCTTTTAACAACACCTTTCCAAACCCATGGTGTCTGCACCTAGAGGCACAAGGACAGCTGTCACAAAGCCAGTCCTTTTTTTTTGCTAGAAGCTGTTTTTTGGCTCAAGGAGCCTCTGTCCTTGATTTGTTTCAGAGGGGCATAAACCAGGCCGGGCTCCACTCAGTCTGGTTTGGTACAGAGATGAAAAGGATTTTGAGAGGTCTTCTGTTTACATATAAACAAATGAGACTTCAGGCCAAAGTAGTTATGCTTTAGCAGTGACCTGTATAAAGAGAGGGGTGTGGTCAGCTCTTTAGCTAGCTGAGCTGAGCAGTTTTTAGTTCACTGTTGAACTGGGAAGTTCAACAGGGAGCTGTGTGGAAACACTCTCTCTTTTCTGCCCTTCCACTTCAACCTGTAAACATGTGTGTATATCTATGCTGGATTTTAAAGGAAGTTTGCTTATTGGGACTGTTGTGTGTATTCAGAACAGCATAATTAAGCTGGAGAGGTTGAATTCTGTAGGGGTTCTTTATTCTGTTCTTTAGTTTCATTGTGTAATTTTGTGAATACATTTTTGTCTGTTTTAAAATCTAGTCATCAACCTAGCTAACTTACTCCGGGTAATTTTCAATGTACACTTACCGAAATAAATTGCAAAGTTAGGTCTAGGGCTGCCTGATTAACAATGTTTTGAGTGGTCTGGCCTCATCCATAACAGATTGGGGGCTCTTTGCAGGGTTTTAAACAGCGAGTTGTAGGTGCTAGGGTCTTTATTCCAAGTGTTGGTTTGGTTCGGTAGACAAAGTTTGTGATAGTAATGCCTCTTTCAGTCGCCAAAAGTTGTCCGGATGTAGATGCAGTAACTTGGGAAGTTTTGTAAAAAGTAAATAAGACCAAGTTGCAAGAATTAGCAGAGATGCTGGAATTGGAACTGCCTGCTTCTGTGAGGAAAGGACAGATAATTACAGCAGTAGCTCAGTATTTAAACTCAGAATCTATAGAGATGGCAAGAATTCAATTTCAAATGAAGCAGCTTGAGTTAGAGGTGAGAGATAAGGAAAGGAAAGCTGAAACACATCAGTTTGAGTTATGATTAAAAGCAAAAGAGACGGAAAAAGAGAGAGCAGAGAAAGAAAAAGAGAGAGCTTTTGAACTTCAGAAACTGACACTTGAAAAGGAAAGTCAGCTTAAAAGGGCTGGAGATAAAGGCTGAGGGTAGGCTCAGTGAGGAAGTAGTACGAACTCATGTGGAAGAGCAGAGAGTTAATGCAGCAAGGTTAGCAGCTGAAGTGGCTGATTATAATGAGCTGATCCATAAAACTCGGTTTGGCTTCCAGAATGAATTTCAGTCCATGACGGATAGAAACAGGAAGCGGATGAGAAATCACAAATTCGCAATTTTGCAATTGGGGATAAGGTATTGATGTTACTTCTAGTAACAGGTGAGCCTTTAAAAGCAAGGTTTAGTGGACCTTATCAAATTGAAAAGAAACTGAGTGGGGTGAACTACTTGATAAGGACTCCAGACAGGAAGAAATCTCACAGAGTGTGTCATGTGAATGTGCTCAAAAGGTATTTTGATAGGGAAGGAAAGCAAGAGGGGAAGGTGTTAATGATTACAGCACAGAAGGAAGAACCAAGTTCAGAGGATTCTGCACTGGCCATTCCTCAACTCAAATTGGACAAGGAGGAAGTTTTAAAAAATTGGAATAAATTGAGTTACCTTCCGCAAGAAAATCAAAATGACCTTAAAGAGTTATTACTATCACATGGGGAGATATGCAGAAATAAGCTGGGAAGTATTAACCTAATTGTGCATGATGTAGGTATAGGAGATGATATTCCGATTAAGCAACATCCTTACAGGCAGAACCCTCTAAAGTTGGCACAGGTTCAGAAGGAGATAGAGCGCATGCTCCAAGATGGCATTATCAAAGTGAGTTACAGTGACTGGAGCTCACCCATAGTCATGGTGCCAAAGCCAGATGGTACCCAATGGTTATGGGTGGATTATTGCAAAGTTAACACCATTACAAAGACTGATGCATATCCAATACCACAATTGGAGGACTGTGTCAAAAAAATGGGGCAAGCAACTTAGAATTGCAAGTTGGACTTGCTCAGAGGCTACTGGCAAGGACCTCTCTCAGCGAGAGCAAAGGCAGTTTCGGCTTTCATAACGCCAAATGGACTATATCAGTTCAAAGTCATGTCATTTGGTATGAAAAACGCTCCAGCCAAATTTTAGAGACGAGTCAAGAGTGTGGTGCTGGAAAAGCACAGCAGGTCAGGCAGCATCCTCGGAGCAGGAAAATTGACGTTTCAGGCAAAAGCCCTTCATCAGGAATGAGGCTGAGAGCCTCAGGAGTGCAGAGATAAATGGGAAAGGGTGGGGCGGGTGGGGGGGGAGGAGGTAGAGTGCAATAGGTGGATGGAGGTGGGGGCAAAGGTAATAGGTCGGAGAGGAGAGTGGAGCAGATAGATGGGAAGGAAGATGGACAGGTGGGACTGGTCACGGAGAACATAGAACATTACAGCGCAGTACAGGCGCCGACCAGTCATACCAATCTGAAGCCCATCTAACCTACACTATTCCATGTTCGTCCATATGCTTGTCCAATGATGACTTAAATGCACTTAAAGTTGACGAATCTACTACCGTTGCAGGCAAAGCATTCCGTACCCTTACTACTCTGAGTAAAGCAACTACCGCTGACATCTGTCTTATATCTATCACCCCTCAATTTAAAGCTATGCCCCCTCGTGCTCGCCATCACCATACTTGGAAAAAGGCTCTCCCTGTCCACCCTATCTAACCCTCTGATATGTCTCTATTATGTCACCTCTCAACCTTCTTCTCTCCAATGAAAACAGCCTCAAGTCCCTCAGCCTTTGCTCATAAGACCTCCCCTCCATGCCAGGCGAAACCCAATTAAACCTGCTCTGCACCCTTTCCAAAGCTCTCACATCCTTCTTATAATGCAGTGACCAGAACTGTACACAATGCTCCAAGTGCGGCCGCACCAGAGTTTTGTACAGCTGGAGCATAACCTCATGGTTCCGGAACTCGATCCCTCTATTAATAAACTGTACGCCTTCTTAACGACCCTGTCAATCTGAGTGGCAACTTTCAAGGATTTGTGTATCTGGACACCGAGATCTCTCTGCTCATCTATACTACCAAGAATTTTACCATTAGCCCAGTACTTTGCATTAGCCCAGATACTTTGCATGACTAATAAGGTCATTGCCAATTACCGAACTGTGTAGTGTACATTGATGACCTGGTGATTTTTAGTCACTCCTAGAAGGAACATGTCAGAGTTTGAGAGAAGATTTGTAACTCGGGTGCTGGTTTTTGCGGTTCTGTTCGCCGAGCTGGGAGTTTGTGTTGCAGACGTTTCGTTCTCTGTCTAGGTGACATCCTCAGTGCTTGGGAGCCTCCTGTGAAGCGCTTCTGTGATGTTTCCTCCAGCATTTATAGTAGTTTGAATCTGCCGCTTCCGGTTGTCAGTTCCAACTGTCCGCTGCAGTGGTCGGTATATTGGGTCCAGGTCGATGTGCTTATTGATTGAATCTGTGGATGAGTGCCATGCCTCTAGGAATTCCCTGGCTGTTCTGTGTTTGGCTTGTCCTATAATAGTAGTGTTGTCCCAGTCAAACGCATGTTGCTTATCATCCGCGTGTGTGGCTACTAAGGATAGCTGGTCGTGTCATTTCGTGGCTAGTTGGTGTTCATGGATGCGGATCATTAGCTGTCTTGTGTTTGGCTTGTCCTATAATAGTAGTGTTGTCCCAGTCAAACACATGTTGCTTATCATCCGCGTGTGTGGCTACTAAGGATAGCTGGTCGTATCATTTCGTGGCTAGTTGGTGTTCATGCATACGGATCGTTAGCTGTCGTTAGCGAAAGACAACGGAATGAGGACATGCCACAACCCAAAGGACTAGCCACATTACCATACATCAAGAACATTTCTGAACTGACAGCCAGACTACTGCGACCACTAGGACTCATAACAGCACACAAACCAACAGGCACTCTCAGATAACAACTCACCAGGACGAAGGACCCGATACCCAGCATGAGCAAAACCAATGTAGTGTACAAAATCCCATGCAAGGACTGCACAAAACACTACGTAGGACAAACAGGAAGACAGTTAACGATCCGCATCCATGAACACCAATTAGCCACGAAACTATACCATGCAAGGACTACACAAAACACTATATAGGACAAACAGGAAGACAGCTAACAATCCCCATTAATGAACATCAACTAGCCACGAAACGACACGACCAGCTATCCTTAGTAGCCACACACGCAGACAACAAGCAACATGAATTCGACTGGGACAACACTACTATCATAGGGCAAGCCAGATAGAGAACAGCCAGGGAATTCCTAGAGGCATGGCATTCATCCACAAACTCCATCAACAAACACATCGACCTGGACCCAATATACCAACCACTACAGCGGACAGCTGAAACTGACAACCGGAAGCGGCAGGGACAGACCACTATAAACACCGGAGGAAACATCAAAGAAGCGCTTCGCAGGAGGCTCCCAAGCACTGATGATGTCGCCTAGCCAGGGGACAAAACGTTTGCAACAAAAACTTCCAGCTCGGCGAACAGAGCCACAACAGATAGAGTCAATAGCCAGAGACTTTCCCCCACGGCAGGATTGACTGGTACAAGGAGTCATAGTTTTAAGATATTAGGAGGAATGTATAAAGGAGATGTCAGAGGTAGGTTCTTTACACAGAGAATTGTGAATGCATGGAATGCGTTGCCAGCTGCGGTGGTGGAAGCAGAGTCATTGGGGACATTTAAGCAGCTGCTGGACATGCACATGGAGAGCAGTGAGTTGAGGGGTGCGTAGGTTAAGTTACTATATTTTACATTAGGATTACACCTCTGCACAACATCGTGGGCCAAAGGGCCTGTTCTGTGCTGTACTTTTCTATGTTCTATGTTCTGTATACATTGATCACAACTCATTGACATTTGTGGAAAAGTTTAAGGACAAAAATGTCAGCTGTTTAGACGGAGCTTGTTGCAGCCATTCAATTTGGCAATTGTGCATGTGGCAGGTCATGAAAACGTGATTGCGGATGCGTTATCAAGACTCGAATGAGGCATATAAACTCACACACACTCCCTCTCTCACACACGCACCCACTGTCTCTCCAACACACCTAGTCTTGCACTCACATACACACCCCCTCCCAATGTCTCACGGTCTCACACACGCTCACACACACACACACACTGACATGGAACCATATCACTGTTCCTTCACTATTGCTTGTCAAAATTCGGCAGCTCCCTCACTAAAAGTATTGTCAGTGTACGTGCACTACATGGATTGTAGGAATTGAGGAAGGCACCACCTTCTCCAGGGCTATTGTGGATGGGCCAAAAATGCTGGCTGAGCCAGCAACACCGATCCATATCCCATGAAAGAATTTTTTTTTTAAAATCACCATTTTAATGGATTATTGGCCAATCTAGGAAAAATAACAGATCAGTTTAGATATGGTGTTTATATTATGCTGGTATTTCTAAAGGCTGTGAATGCTGCAAATGCTATCACTGGATGAAGCAAGAGCATACATGAAGAGGCACCTGCTGTCATACTGAATTGAGAGAAAGCCGGTTTCAAAGGTGACACTATGGGCAGTTCTTGTGATCCAGGGCCCAGTGGCCTGAATCCCATTCCATATTGAGTGTGAGTGGTGGGGGTCAGAATCTGAAGTGTTTGAAGGGTGGGCAGTGGCACTGTTCCAGCAGGTACCATGGTTAGTCTGGAACCTGAGTAAGGAGATATTGTGGGGAGTGAAGGGAAATGGGCCATTACCACAGCAGCCCAGGCAGTGCAGTGACTGAGAGGCTGAGTGCAGCAAGGCAGCAGCAGCAGCACCACGTCAGGCACACCGAAGGAGCAGTGACTGTACAAGCACACGTGGGTGCTGATCTCACTCCACACATAACCAGCCGACATATCGGGCTACCACAGTACATGTGTGGGGGCCATTTTGACTTTATTTTGATTAACTTCCATGTCTTCTAGTGTTCCAGTTTGACATGGTTTTAAAAGCCAGTGTGATTATTCATAAAGTTGCTCAGAGATGTAAAGGAGTCCAATTTGCCCTACTCCTTACAGGATTGCACCAAGTCACAGAAAACTTGAAAGATCTATGGATGCTGAAAATCAGAAACAAAAACAGAAATTGCTTAAATAACTCTGCAGGTCTGGCAGCATCTGTGGAGAGAAAGCAGAGTTAACGTTTTGGGCCTAGTGACCTTTCTTCCGAAAAATCTACCCTGCCGTTTAATTCTGTCAGATGTTCAGCAATTTCCATCTTTTACATAGAACATAGAAGAATACAGCGCAGTACAGGTCCTTCGGCCCTCGATGTTGCGCCGATGCAAGCCCACCTAACCTACACTAGCCCACTATCCTCTATATGCCTATCCAATGCCCGCTTAAATGCCCATAATGAGGGAGAGTCCACCACTGCTACTGGCAGGGCATTCCATGAACTCACGACTCGCTGAGTAAAGAACCTACCCCTAACATCTGCCCTATACCTACCACCCCTTAATTTAAAGCTATGCCCCCTCATAATAGCTGACTCCATACGTGGAAAAAGATCCTCACTGTCGACCCTATCTAAACCCCTAATCATCTTATACACCTCTATCAAGTCACCCCTAAACCTTCTTTACACCATTGAAAACAACCCCAAGTGCCTCAGCCTTACCTCATACGATCTTTCTACCATACCAGGCAACATCCTGGTAAACATCCTCTGCACCCGTTCCAGTGCCTCCACATCCTTCCTATAGTATGGCAACCAAAACTGCACACAATACTCCAGATGCGGACGCACCAGAGTCTTATACAACTGCAACATGACCTCAGTACTCAATTCCTCTACCAATAAAAGCCAGTACGCCATATGCCTTCCTCACCGCACTATTTACCTGGGTGGCAACTTTCAAAGACCTGTGTACATGGACACATGGATAATGTCGATAAATGTGAGGTTCTCCACTTCCGTAGCAAAAGCAGGAAGGTACATTATTATCTGAATGGCTATAAATTGAGAGAAGGGAATGTACAATGAGATGTCTGTGTCTTTGTGCACCAGTTGCTGAAGATAAGCATGCAGGCAATAAAGAAGGAAAAAGATAAGTTGGCATTCATAGCGAAAGGGTTCAAGTATAGAGCAGGGATGTCTTGCTGCCGTGGTAAAGTCACACCTGGAAGCACTAGATCATACAGTAAAGATGCATTTATCTGCACACAAAAAGCAGGACAAAGACAACTTGGCCAGCTACCGCCCCATCAGTTTACTCTCGATCTTCAGCAAAGTAATGAAAATTGCCATCAGCATTGATATCAAGCAGCACGTGCAAGCAGCATTAACCTACTCACTGATGCTTGGTTTGGGTTGTGCCAGGGCCAATTAGCTCCTGACCTCATTACAGCCTTGGTTCAAACATGGTCAAAAGAGCTGAAACCCAGAGGGGAGGGGCAAGTGACGGCCTTGATAGCAGGGTCGCATTTGATTAGGAATGGCATGAAGGAGCCTGAGCAAAATTGGAATCAATGAGTATCGGGGGCATACTCTCCCTGGTTGGAGACACAACTGGCACACGGGAAGATGTCACATGTGCAGTGATTGAGGACTCTGGGTTCATAATCAATGCTGTTTAGAAGGAAGAGGGGGAAGATCTCATTGAAATCTATAGAATATTAAGAGGCCTGGACTGAGTGAGCGTAAGGAAAATGTTGTTATTCATAGGCCCTGAGGGCACAGCCTCCAAGTGAAGGGATGACCTTTTAGAACTGACTTAGTGAGAAAATAGGTCAAATAACTGCTTTATTAGCTAAAGCCAAAACAATAAGGGAGATTTACATAGACACTTCTCCTAATTAAATCATAACCAGGTGAAAAAATTGGTAAGGGACATCAGGTGCTCTACGTGTGACATCTGGCAACTCTGTCAGAAAGTAACTCTGATCTCCAGCATCTGCAGTCTTCACTTTCTCCTATCTGACAACTCTGGGAGAGTTCAACTGTCCTAGATGGTTACATTTGGAGGAAGTGTGTCTCAGCTACAGTTTTTAACAGATTGTTTAAATTAACTGGCACTCAGATGAAGCAGGTAGGAGGCCGAGAGGGTCATAGACATCTGTTTCAGGGAGGTAGCCATAACCAAGGCTGAGGCAGATAGATACAGGATGGTCACAAGGGAAAAGCAATGCAGGAGGCCCCTGTGGCTATCCCCATCTCAAACAGGTGAGCTACTTTAGATACTGTTCAGGGGGACTGCGTATCGGGGATGACAACAGCAGTAGATAGAACAGTACCAGCAGGGGAGGTTGAAGTGCAGGTAAATAGTGGTAGTCAATGACTCAATAGTTAGAGACACAGATAGACATTTCTATGGCCACAAACAAGACACCAAGACATGTGTTGCCTCCCTGTTGCCAGAGTCAAGGATGTCTCTAAGCATGCTCAGGACATACTGAAGAAGGATGGTAAACAGCTAGATGTCATGGTACACACTTGTACCAATGACATAGAAAGGAAGAATGATGAGGTCCTGCATGGAGAGTTCAGGGAGCTTGGCCATATGTAGATTGGGATCTCTTCCAAGTTAGTGGGATCTGTACAAAAAAGACAGGTTGCATTTTAACTGGAGGGGCACCAACATCCTGGTGGGGATGGTTACTAGTGCAACTTGAATGGATTTATACATTAAGGCAGAGGGTTAGGATCCAATGCAACAGGTCATAAGGTATGCAGTCAGTAAAGACTAATAGGACAAACAGGCAGGGTCAGTCTAATGATTATGGTGAGAGAAGGATTCATAAAAGATCAAAATGTGCATCCTATTTATAGAGGTCCCACCTTCCCCAGAAAGAACCCCAGTTATCCAAATACCGGAATCCCTCCCTCCTGCACCATCCCTGTAGCCTCGCATTTAACTTTTATTTTATATCACTCTGTTAATCACGTTAGTGAAGCAAAAACGTTAACAGCTTCCAGCAGGGGAGTTAAAGGAGCTTCAATGATACAGGAAGATAAGCAAAAATCAAGAGACCAGATTTGAAGTTCACAGTCTGTTTAAACTGGGCAGACAGTGGCAGCTTGCTATTGAAGGGGCCTTCCTCACCATTGAAGTGGTATCTCCAGCAGCTCCTGGGCCTGCCTCCTTCCCCTCTCCAAGACACTCCTTAAAACCTATGCTTTTGGACGTCTGTCCCAATCTCTCCTCCTTTTCCTCACTGTAGGGCCATTCTAATAAATAATTCAAATGCTGGTTTGAGACAAGGTTAATTTAGGATATCTGGTCGGCATGGACAAGCTGGACCAAAGTGTCTGTTTCCATGCTCTGTGGCTCTATACAACAGTTACAAATTCAAATTTATGTGAAACTCTTCCTTCATCTTACAAGTCCAAACTTGTTCAACCTTATCTTCTGTATGGATGCCTAGCACTGCAGCAAAATTAATTCCTTCTTTTTGTATTACACAAACTATCTATATATATCTGAATCATTCAACTAAGCTTCTGCAATATGTACTGGCCCAGCCAACATCACCGACATGTCATAAATGATTAGATTCAGTACAACCAATAATATTGGCTATACTCAAACATTACAGGAGCAATTCAGCTTCTGAATGGACTGTGAGGATGGCAAGATTGTTGCTAAGGTTATTTACTTAAAGCCTTTACAACTTGAGACATGGGAGGATTTTACGGAGTCTGCAAGAGTAGCAAATGTGGTGTGTAGACTGACCGAATTAGGCAAAGGCTGAAACTTCAGTCTTTCAACAATACATTGAAATAGAGAGATGAAGCCAGTGACAAGTTTGTGGTTGTTCACGGCTCATGCTGGCTTGTGAATCCCAGTGTTAAATTGCTGTGTGACAGCCTTCGGGATGGTGACAGTCTGTCCCGCCTATTTAGCCAGGACTGCGTGTTATAAAATTCAACCCATATGTGTGTGCTTCATGTGGAAGACGGTGAAATGCCACCATTCTGTGGATGAATAGAGAAATGCTACACAACACTGACAGTGGTATTGCTAACAGAATATTTAGTGGCTATGTTTACTGTTTCAGTGTAGGTCACGATATGTAAATGGAGATCAAGGCAGCCTCCTGTTGTTCCAGCTGTATCTCATTTGCACTGCAACCGTTTCACTCGCAGGGGCAGATGTGTCGACTGCTTCCTAATAAGCAGGTTGTCTAAGCGGTCTCACAATTTCCTTGTAATCAGCTGCAAATTACATCCCTGTGAAACTGCACAAGTGGCGTGACGCTCATTTCTCCTACAGTGCGAATGTCATTGCTCATATACAGTACCAAATATACTGGCAATCAGGGCCAGTCAGTGCAACAACCCGAACAAAATCTCAGTGTTAGCAACTTGGTTAAAAGGCACCCATGGACTGTTGTGATATGAAAGCAGGATGTCCCAAGACAGATTCATGACATGTGACAGTCTCAGCTCAGCAGTGATTCACCTGCTGGAATGAACTCCAATTCCTAATTGTCGGGGAGGAGGAAAATCAGTCAAAAACATTCCTGCTCTGATTCAGCAGAATAATACCAAACCGCTAGACATCGGGGCTAAATTCTCAGGACCTGATTTGTAAGCCTGCCATGTGTCCCCTTCGGGTACAAAAGTTCAGGACTGATCAAACTGTTTAAAATTTTAGAAGGATTGAATAGGGTAAGTACAGAGAAACTGTTTGTTGTAGGGGCATCAACAAGAACAAGGAATCACATTCACGCACAGCTAACTCAGGAAGCACTTTTCACACAAAGGGCAGTGGAATTTTGGATTTCTCTTCTTCCCACTCAACCAACTAGCTCCCCCGCCCAATACTAGATGAAATCTTCAGACAAGATTTATATGGTTTTGTTGAGTAACGTTATCAAGAATTTGGGGAAAAAAATGGAGGAAAGGCTGAGGCACTTGGGGCTGTTTTCATTGGAGAAAAGAAGGTTTAGGGGTGACTTGATAGAGGTGTACAAGATGATTAGGGGTTTAGATAGGGTTGACCATGCGAACCTTTTTCCACGTATGGAGTCAGCTATTAGGAGGGGGTATAGCTTTAAATTAAGGGGTGGTAGGTATAGGGCAGATGTTAGGGGTAGGTTCTTTACTCAGCGAGTCGTGAGTTCATGGAATGCCCTGCCAGTAGCAGTGGTGGACTCTCCCTCATTATGGGCATTTAAGCGGGCATTGGATAGGCATATGGAGGATAGTGGACTAGTGTAGGTTAGGTGGGCTTGGATCGGCACAACATCGAGGGCCAAAGGGCCTGTACTGCGCTGTATTTTTCTATGTTCTATGTTCTATGAGGTACAAGTCCGTATGATGTAATTGGCTGATGGAACAATCAACTCTGATTATCTTGGTATCACCCTCACCTCTGAGTCAGAGGATTGAGGATTTCAAGTCCCACTTCAGGATTTGAGTATGGAAATGAAGACTGATGGACTGACATTTTCATACTCTTTATGTTGTTTCAGCGGATGTGGCCATTGTTGGCTGGGCCAACATATATTGCACATCTCTCATTGCTTTTGAGATAGTGGCAGTGATAGTCCATTTAGTGTAGGTAAACCCACAAATGGAAGGATGCTCCAAAATTTTGATCAAGCGACAGTGAAGGAACAGTGATATGTTTCCAAGTCAGGATGGCGAGTGCTTTGAAGGGGATCTTGTGGGCGGTACTGTTCCTACGTAGCTGCTACCCTGGCCCTCCTACAAGGTAGAGCTGTGAGTTTGGAAAGTGCTGTCGAAGGTGCCTTAGTGAATGCCTGTATTTTGTAGATGAGACACGCTGCTCCAATGAGCATTGGTGGTGGAGGGAGTGGGTGCTTGTGGATGTGGTGCCAATCAAACTGGATGATGTCCTGGATGGTGTCAAGCCACTTGAGTGTCACTGCAGCTGGTCTCACCCAGGCAAATGGGGAGTATCCGACTTGTGACTTGGAGATGGTGGACAGGCTTTGGGGAGTCAGGAGGTTAGTTACTCGTTGCAGTATTCTTAGCCTTTGACCTGCTCTTGTCACCACTGTATTTATGTGGTTATTCCAGTTCAGTTTCTGGCCAATGGTAACCCTAAGAATTTTGACTTCTGATGAGATTTCAGATTAAGGCCTTACCTGACCCGTCGTGGCTGTAAGAGATTTCATGGCATTATTTCAATGCAAAGCAGGGAAGTTCTATCTGGTGATCTTGCTGATATTCATCACTGTGTCAGCAGCATAGAAACAACACATTGAGTCACTGTCTCTTGTTGTTTGTGGGACACTGCTGTATGTAAATATTCTGGCACCTTTCCTTCTTACATCAATGGAAGCAATTCAAAGTGTACTGGCAGAAAGAACTTTGAGATGTCTTGAAGTGCTGAAAAGTGCTAAAGAAATTCAAATCTGTCTTTCTTTTGAGGTGGACGAATACAGCTACATGACCACTACCTGTTCTAATGCTCCTGATCGTAAACTTATTAGAAATTGCCTGTATCCAGCTGTCATGTGGAGTTATGATTGAACATAAGTATGAGATGCAGTCAAAAGATGAAAGTGTGATTGACGCAAGTGGGACAGGACGAGTATAGAATGAGCAAGTTCCTTTGTTAAATGAACAGCATTTAAGGAACTGCTGACACTGAAATGGTTACAAGGCTGTACTTTTACATCAAGTGAAAGTAAAGTTAAGCTTTTTTGAGGATGCAACCAAGAAGATAGATGAGGGCAGAGCAGTAGATGTTGTCTATGTGGACTTTAGTAAGGTCTTTGACAAAGATCTAGGAGAAGGTGAGAACTGAAGTCATCTCTTCCTACCTCGACACCATCCTGTCCCCTTTAGTCCAGGAACTCCCCACCTACATTCGTGACACCACCCATGCCCTTCACTTCCTCCAAGATTTTCATTTCCCCGGCCCCCAACGCCTCATCTTCACCACGGACATCCAGTTCCTGTACACATCAATCCTCCATGACAAAGGTCTCCAAGCCTTCCATTTCTTCCTCTCACGTCGTCCCAACCAGTACCCTTCCACCGACACCCTCATCCGCCTGGCTGAACTGGTCCCCATCCTTAACTTCTCCTTCCAATCCTTCCACTTCCTCCAAACCAAAGGGGTAGCCATGTTATCGGATACGTGGAGGAGTCCATCTTCTGCAGTTACACCGACACCACCCCCCACCTGTTCCTTCGCTATATCGATGACTGTATCGGTGCCACGTCGTGCTCCCACGAGGAGGTTGAACAACTCATCAACTTTACCAATGACTTCCACACCGACCTCAAATTCACTTGGACAATCTCAGACACCTCCCTCACCTTCCTGGAACCTCTCCATCACCGTCTCCAGCGACCAACTAACTACAGACATCTACTACAAGCCCATCGACTCCCAAAGCTACCTGGGCTACACATCCTCCCACCCTACCTCCTGTAAAAACACCATCCCTTATTCCCAATTCCTCTGCCTCCACTGCATCTGTTCCCAGGATGACCAATTCTACCTCAGGAAGTCCCAGATGGCCTCCTTCTTCCAAGATTACAACTTTTCTTCTCACGTGGTGACGATGCCCTCTAGCGCATATCCTCCACTTCATCCACCACTGCCCTTGAGACCCACCCCTCCCAACACAAAAAGGACAGAACCCCCCCTGGTCCTCACCTTCCACCCCACCAATCTCAGCATACATCACATCATCCTCCGCCACTTCCACCACCTCCAAACGGACCCTACACCAGACAGATATTTCCCTCCCCACCCCTATCAACATTCCAGAGAGACCGTTCCCTCCACAACTCCCTGATCAGGTCCACAGCCGCCACCAGCCCACACCCCACACCTAGCACCTTTCCCTGCCACCGCAGGAAGTGCAAAACCTGTGCCCATACTACTCCCCTCACCGCCATCCAAGGCCCCAAGGGATCCTTCCACATCCGTCAGAAATTTACCTGTACCTCTACCAATGTCATCTACTGCATCTGTTGCACCCAGTATGGTTTCCTGTAAACCCACCGCTCCGTGGCTGAACACTTCAACCCCTCTCCCACTCTGTCAAGGACATGCAGGTCCTGGGTCTCCTCCACCGCTAAACCATTACCACCTGACGCCTGGTGAAGGAACGCCTCATATTCCGTCTTGGGACTCTACAACCACACGGGCTAAGTGTGAATTTCAACAGTTTCCTCATTTCCCTCCCCGCCACATTATCCCAGTCCCAATCCTCCAACTCGGCACTGCCACATACCTGTCCATCACCTTTCCCAATCAACCGTTCCACTCCCCCCTCTGACCTATCACCTTCATCTACCCATTGCTTTCTGAGCTACCTTGCCCCCAATCCCATCCCCCTCCCATTTATCTCTCAGCCCCCGGCCCACAAGCCTCATTCCTGATGAAGGGCCTTTGCCCGAAACATCAATTTTCCTCCTCAGATGCTGTCTGACCTGCTATGCTTTTCCAGCAACACACTCTCGACTTTGACAAAGATCTGCATGGTAGACTGCTGAGTAAAGTTAGATCACATGAGATTCAGGGAGAACAAGTAGATTGGATACAAAATTAGCTTGATGGTAGAAGACAGAGGGTGATGGTAGAGGGTTTTTTTTTAGACTGGAGGCCTGTGACCAGCAGTGCGCCCCACAGGGATCAGTGCTGGCACCACAGTTGTTCATCATTTATATAAATGATTTAATATAAATATAGTGTAGTGGGGTCACCTGTAGTGTGACATGAAACCAAGGTCCCAGTTGAGGCCAGCCCCATGGGTACAGAACTTGTAAAGCAGCCTCTGCTCGGCCACTTTGTGTTGTTGCCTATCCTGAAGTATGCTTGGAGAATGGTCACCCGAAGATACGCGACTGAATGTCTATGGGGTGAATTTGTATTTACAGAATTATATTTGCAGATAGATTCTATTTTGCTGAAAAAATGCACAAGCTGCAGTCAGTCAATGCAGGCAGTCCATCCGTGTAATATTTTATAAATTCGACTTTGGAAATAGAACCAGTCTGACTCAAGATTGGGATACAGCCAGACTCTAACCTCACACCTTTAATGCATTATCTGAGCTGAGATGTTAACTTTTGTAATAAAACCTGAATTTATTTCGAGGAGGTGACTTAAAAGAAGTTCTGGGATTTACATATTAATGAACTGAAACTTACAACCCATTCTAAAAGATTCCTGACTCAGGCGATTGACTGTGTGGACTGTGTGGAGTTTGCACATTCTCCCCGTGTCTATGTGGGTTTCCTCCGGGTGCTCCGGTTTCCTCCCACAGTCCAAAGATGTGCAGATCAGGTGAATTGGCCATGCTAAATTGCCCTGTAGTGTTAGGTGAAGGGGTAAAGGTAGGGGTATAGGTAGGTTGTGCTTCGGTGGGTCGGTGTGGTCTTGTTGGGCCGAAGGGCCTGTTTCCACACTGTAAGTAATCAAATCAAATCTAATGAAAGACTTAACAACAATCCAAGTTTGGCGAAAGTGAGGACTGCAAATGCTGGAGATCAGAGTCTGGATTAGAGTGGGCTGGAAAAGCACAGAAGGTCAGGCAGCATCCGTGGAACAGGAAAATCGATGTTTCATGCAAAAGCCCTTCCTCAGGAATGAGAAGCCCTTCCTGATGAAGGGCTTTTGCCCAAAACAGCGATTTTCCTGCTCCTCAGATGCTGCCCTACCCTGCTGTGCTTTTCCAGCACCACTCTAATCTAGACAACAATCCAAGTTTGTTCAATACAACATTTCAGTTGCATGACACTGTAATCTTTTGCTATAAGTTCTGTGTCTTTTTTCTTATTCTCCACGACCACCTGATGAAGGAGCAGGGCTCCGAAAGTTAGTGCTTCCAAACAAACCTACTGGACTATAACCTGGTGTTGTGTGATTTTTAACTTTATTGAAATATATCAGATTCTGAGGGGGCTTTTTGGGGTAGATGCTGACACCTGTTTTCACCTTTTCAAACAAGGGGACATAGTTACAGTGTAAGGGGAAGCTTATTTAATACTGAGATGTGAAGTCATTTCTTTTCTCACAGGATAGTGAATGTCTGGAATTCCTTATCCTAAAGAGATTAGATCATTGAATTTAAAGCAAAGGTAAATAGATTTTAGAAATAGCGGAGAGTTGAGAGCTATGCTGAGCCATCACAAAAGCGGAGTTAAGGCCTTATACAGATCAGCCGCGATCTTGTTGAATGGTGGGGGCAGACTTGAGGCGCCAAATAGTCTGCACCTGCTTCTTTTTCTTTAATTCTTTAGTCCACTTTGCCATGGACCTGGAGTCACATGTAGCACAGACAAGGTAGGAATCTATGATTTTTTGATTTGATTTGATTTATATTGTCACATGTACTGAGATACAGCGAAAAGTATTGTTTTGCATGCTAAATCATACCTTACATAAATACATCAGGGTAATAAAACAGAATGCAAAATATAGTGTTACAGCTACGGAAAAGATGCAGAGAAAGATCAACTTTAATATGTGAGGGGTCCGTTCAAAAGCCTGATAACAGCGGGGAAGAAGCTGTTATTGAACCTGTTGGTATGTCTTTTCAAACTTTTGTATCTTCTGCTCGATGGAAGAAGGTGAGAGAGAGTATAACCGGGGTGGGAGGGGTTTTTGATGATGTCGGCTGCTTTCCCAAGGCATCAGGAAGCAAACGGAAATCAACAGATGGAAAGCAGGTTTGCATGACACGCTGAGCTGTGTTCACAACCCTGTAATTTCTTGCAGTCTTGTGCAGAGCACTCCTCATTACCAGGCTGTGAAGCATCTGGATAGGTTGCTTTCTGTGGTGCATCTCTGAAAATTGGTAAGAGTCATTGCGGACATGCTGAATTTCCTTAGCCTTCTGAGGTAGTAGAGGCATTGGGATGTTTTCTTGACAGTAGTGTCGACAGGGATGGACCAGGACAGATTGTTGGCGATATTTATTCCTAGGAACTTGAAGCTCTTGACCATTTATTGAGATCATAGCTTATCTCAACTCTACTTTCCTGCCTTTTCCCTAAAACTCTTGATTTCATTACTGATTAAAAATGTCTATCTCAGCTTCAAATGCTTGATAATCCAGCCTCAACTGCCATCCTCTGTAAAGAATTCCACAAATTCACTACCATCTGAGAGAAGAAATTTCTCATTTCTTAAATATCTCCTCTTATTCTGAGATATGCCCTTTAGTGCTGGACTCTCCCACAAGGGACCAGTCCCTTTCCACATTTATGCTGTCAAGCCCTCAGAATCTTGCATGATTCAATGAGATTGTGACTCTTTCTTCTAAATTCCAATAAGTACAGGTCGTACCTGTTCAACCTCTCTTCATATCAAAGTGCTTCCATACCTAGTATTAGCCTAGTGAATGTTCTTTGGACTGTCTCCAATGCTAGTATATTTTCCTTAGCTAAGGGCCCAAGACTGTTCACAGTATTCTAGGTGCGCTCTACCTAGCGCCTTGTACAGTTTTAGCAAAGCCTCTCTATTTTTATGCTTCATTCCCCTTTGAAATAGAGGCCTACATTCTGTTTCCCTTTCCCTCTTACCTACTGAATGTGGATACTGGCTTTATATGATTGATTCATTCTTGAGTACTTCCTAGTCTCTGTGTTCTGCAGCTATTTGCAAACATTCTGCTTGTCAATAATATTCAGTCCCTGTATTCTGCCTGCCAAAGTACATAGCCTTTCCCCACATTATGTTCTATCTACCAAATTTTAGTCCACTCACATAACCTGTCTGTATCCTTCTGCAGACTCTGTCTTCTTAATCTAAATCACTAATTTTTTAAAAAAATAATTGTGGCCCCAGCACATTGGGACCCCTGTGGCACTCCACCAGTTACAAGTTGCCATCCTGTAAATGCCCTCCATATCTCAACCTTCTGTTAGTTAGTGGGGAGGCAACATCCTAGTGGTATTATCGCTGGACTGTTAATCCAGAGAACTAGGTAATGTTCTGGGGACTAGGGTTAAAATTCTGCTACAGCAGATGGTGGAATTTAAATTCAATAAAACTCTAGTTTAATGGTGACCATAAATTCAGTGTTGATTGTCAAAAAACCCCCATCTGTTTCACTAATGTCCTTTAGGAAAGGAAACTGCTGTCCTTACCTGGCCTGGCCTACATGTGACTCCAGACTCACAGCAATGTGGTTCATCCTTAACTACTCCATGGGAAATCAGGGATGGGCAATATATGCTGGCCCAGCCATTGATACCCTCATCTTGTGAATGAATAAAGAAGATTCTCTGTCCATGCTAATATACTGCCTCCAATATCATGGGGTCTTAACTTATTAAGTAGCCTAATGTGTGGTGTCCTATCAAACACCTTCTAAAAATCTAAATATTTTACATCCACTGCTTCTCCTTTGTCTGTTATTCAATCATGGTAAAACCATTGAATATTTGGGGCAGTTTTTAGATTCTCTCTTGTCGGAGATGTAATTGTCTGATCCTGGTCTGGATTAAATGTTACTTGCCACTTATCAGCCAAACCTGGGTATTGTCCAGCTCTTGCTGTAATTGGACATGGACTGCTTCAGTATGGGAGAAGTTATGAATAGTGCTTAACAATGTTCAGTCATCAACCATGGCAGGATTTGAGCACTTGTCCACAGAACATTAAACAATCTGAAAGCTGGAGGATCTCTAACAGCGCTGTGAAGAGAGAAACAAAGTTAACATTTCAAGTCCAGTATGACTTCTCAGAACTGAACAAACAGAGAAAATGCTGGAGAAACTCAGCAGATCTGGTAGCATCTGTGGAGCAGCATCACAACATCTGCTGAGTTCCTCCAACATTCTCTCTGTTTGGTTCAGATTTTCAGCAATCGTAGTGTTTTGTGTTTCCCCAGAGCATTAACCTGAAGTTCTAGATTATTATGCAGTGACATTCCCACTATACTGCTAACTTATTCCGCCAAAGTAAACTTCTTCCTTCCTGCTTCAGAGAGAATAATAGACATTAGACATAGGAGCAGAAATTAAGCCATTCGGCCCACCATTCCATCATCTGCCCAAATCTGCTCCACCATTCCATCATAGCAGTTAAGTTTCTCAATCACATTCTCCCATTTTCTCCCCATAACTCTGTCTTAAATATCCTCAATGGTCTCTCCAAAGCCTTCTGTGGCAATGAATTCCACAGATTCACCCCTCTTTGGCTGAAGAAGTTTCTCCTTATCTCTGTTCTAAAAGGTCTTCCCTTTACTCTAAGGCTGTGCCCTCTAGTCCTAGTCTCCTACCAATGGAAACATCTTCCCAATGTCCATTCTGTTCAAACCATTCAGTATTCTGTATGTTTCAATTAGATCCCCTCTCATCCTTCTAAACTCCATTGAGTATAGAACCAGAGTCCTCAAATATTCCTTCATTCCTGGCATCATTCTCGTGAGCCACCTCCGGATTTGCTCCAGGGCCAGTCCACCCTTCTTGAGATATGGGGCCCAGAATTGCTCACAATACTCTAAATGTGATCTGACCAAAGCTTTATAAAGCCTCAGAAGGACACCCCGGCTGTTATATTCTAGTCCTCTCGAAATAAATGGCATCATTATATTTGCCTTCCAAACTACCAACACAATTTGCAAATTCATCTGAAGAGAATCTTGGACCAGAACACCCAAGCCACTTTGCACTTTCTCTCCGTTTAGAAAATAGTCCATCCTTTTATTCTTCTTACCAAAGTGACCCCTCACTTTCCCACTTTGAGCAAATAAATGGCAGATGGAATACATTCTCCTAACCTGTCTAAATCTTTCTGTAGCCTCACCGTCTTCTCAACAGTACCTGCCCCTCTGCCTATCTTTGTATTGTCTGCAAACTTAGCCAGAATGCCTTCATCTAGATTATTAATGTATAAAGTGAAAAGTTGTGGTCCAGCACTGACTGTAGAGGAACACCACTAGTTACCAGCTTCCATCCTGAGAAGGGCCCTTTTATTGCCACTCTCTGCTTCCTGCCAGACAGCCAAGCTTCTATCCAGTCTTTGCCTCTAACACCATTGGCCCTTATCTTACTCAGCAGCCTCCAGCGCAGTGCCTTGTCAAAGGCCTTCTAGAAGTCCAGGTAGATAACATCCATTGGCTCTCCTTGGTCTAACCTGATCGTTACCTCCTCAAAGAATTCTAACAGATTTGTCAGGCATGACCTCCCCTTGATGAAACCATGCTGACTTTGCCCTATTTTACAACGTATTTCCAAGTATTCAGAAATCTCATCCTTCACTATGGATTCCAGGATCTTACCAACAACTGAGGTCAGGCTAATCGGCCTGTAATTTCCCATCTTTTGCCTTACTCCCTTTTTAAACGGGGGGTTACATTAGCGATTTTCCAGTCCTCTGAGATCCTCCCTGACTCCAGTGACTCCTGAAAGATCACCACAATTGCCTCCACTATCTCTTCAGCTATCTCCTTCAGAACTTTGGGGTGTAGACTATCAGTTCAGGGTCATTTTCCATCTTCAGAACTTTCAGGATTTTCTAGCACCTTCTCCTTGGTGATGGCCACCATACTCACTTTTGCTAATCCCCCCCACCCGACTCTCTTGAATGTTTGGAATATTACTCATGTCTTCCACCGTGAAGACTGATGCAAAGTATTTGCTCAGTTCCTCAGGCATTTCTTTGTTCCCCAGTACTAATACTCCAGCATCAATTTCCAGTGGTCTAATGTTCACTCTATCCTCTCTTTGCCTTTTATATACATAAAGAAACTCTTGCAATCTTCTTTTATATTACTGGTTAGCTTCTCCCTCCTTATTTCTTTTCTCGTTGTCCTCTGATGGTCTTTATAGGCTTCCCGATCCTCTGGCTTCCCACTCCCCTTTGCCACATTATATGCTTTCTGTTTTGCTTTTATGCTGTCCCTGACTTTCCTGGTCAGCCACAGTTGCCTCACATCAGTGCCGTATGCAGGAGTGGGTACACTTCTTTCGGTGCATCCCCTAACACCTCTCAGTGTCACGGCCAGTACAATGTCAGGTTTTGTTTTGCAAATGCTGGGAGCTGGAATCAGATGTAAAAGAAAACTGCTGGTAACATGAAACATAAACATATTGGCAGCAAGGCCCAGTGGCTCATTGAAAGCATGATTGTTTCAGACGGAGCTCATGCCTAGGGATCATAACTAATTTGATGAGGTGGTGCACCTGGAATATTAAGGATGTCCTTCTTCGATGTTCATAACTGCCCTTTCAACCCCCCCTGATAACTGAATAAGAAAGGAAACATATTTAATCCTGCTGAAATCGATGTGCTATCGTACAGCTTAAGCATTTAAGCTGCAGTTGGAGTCATGTATGTACAACAGCTCCATATCCTGGAATTTACTGCTTAGTGAGTGTGGATAAACTACATACATATATCACAAGGCAGTCATTGTGGAGCACTCTGTATTTAAACAGTGCCAGCTGTGGTACAGAAAGTGATACACAGAATTCAGGGTTGTTGCCAATAATAAAGAATTTTTCATAAATTGTTCCCATTATAAACCTATTATGTCACTCTTGGGCAATTTGTGAAATCTCTGTTTATGAGAGCTACACAATTTTTTTCATATGTGCATGTCTTCGTTGACAAAACCTTACAGAAGGGTTTGAATGAATTTCACCCAAACGCTTCCAACCAGTTGAAGGAGTTTAGTTAATCTTTGTGAAGGTTGAGCAACTGCATCCTTTAATTGCATATAAACAGTTGTTTAGGCAATTGCAATTCAAGCACAGTTCTGAATATCTTAAGCAGTTTTATCTGCTTTTGTTTCTGAATATCTTTATTTACGTAATACAGATGGGAGAAATGTACTTGCTTCATGCCTTTCCTCTCTTCAGCCCTTCATCCAAATTCAGGTTTATTTTCATTCCTCATGACTGTCTCAATCATAGGGTTCCTCTTGACCACTGTAAATATCAATTAGCTGCTGTATAATCAGACTATTGCTGATTTTTATTTTTGTTCCTGTTACTTTTTTCCTTACACCCTCACCCATGCCTTTCACTTACCTGTAGTATGCATGTACCATAGATGATTAGGAAAGCAATTGGAATGTTGGTAATTATCACAAGGGAATGGAATATAAATGTCGAGAGATTTTCCTACAACCTTGGTGGGGCCAAATCTGAAATAGTGTTTACAGTTTGGCTTTCCTTGTAAGTGCTAAGTGATTTAGAAAGGAAATGACTACTCTTATGAAGGGCTCCACTTAGGGGCAGCATGGTTGCTCAGTGGTTACCTCTGTTTCCCTCACAGTGGCAGGGACCCGGGCTCAATTCTAGCCTTTGCTGGCTGTCTGTGTGGAGTTTACACATTCTCCCCGTGTCTGCATGGGTTTCCTCCAGGTGTTCTGGTTTTGTCCTCCATTCCAAAGATTAGGGTGGATTGACCATGCCAAATTTCTCATAGTGTCCAGGGATATGCAGACCAGGTGGATTAGCCGTGGGAAATGCAGGATTACAGAGATGGGGTGGGGGGGTGGGTCAGGATGGGATATTCATTGGAGGGTTGGTGTGGACTCAATGGGCCAAATTGCCTACTTCCACACTGTAGCGATTCAATGATTCTACGATTCTTACGAAAAAAGGATTGGGCCTATACCCATTGAAGTTTAGAAGGTGATCTTACTGAAACACTAAGATCCTGAGTAGACTAGATAAAATGGTAAGATTGAGAGAGACTACAACCAGGAGTCACAGTTTAAGAATGAAGTTTCCCTTTTAAGAAGGACATGAGGGAAGTATTTTACTCCACTAGAGTTCAGTGGAGATGAGACATTGAACCTCTTCAAGGCTGTATTATGTAGATTTTTGATAGACAAGATGTCGGGTTAAAGGGGCAGACAGGAAAGGGGAATTGAGGCAACATCAGGTCAACTATAATCTTACTGAACGGCAGCGTAGGCTGGAAGAGCTGACCAACCTGCTCATACTCAGAAGTCCAAATTCCTTCCTATTTCTGTTTGCTACCTGCAATGGCTATGGAAAGTGTCTAGAGGACGAGGGTGAGTTTGATTCGTGGGCATGTCTCGAACATTTTATCTCATTAAGAAAGAGTTTTACAAGAGGATTGGTTCAGAGCAGTCAAATGGGCTCTTGTTATGTGAATGGTTGGTCACTGAAAACTTTAAGAGCAGAGAGTGAGTATTGGTTTGATAAAATCATCAACAGGTCAAGACTAGGAAAATCAAGGCACGGTCATCAATGATGAAGCAATTAGAGGAACATGGATATCTTGGGAGGTTTGTGCATCTTGAGGGGATTACAGATTTAGAAAGGGGTGAGGCCATGAAGGGATTTGAAAATGATGATGACAATCTTTGAATTTCAGATTTAATTAAATAGCAAGATTTTACCTTTCCCAGCTGGCTTGGAATTTGAATTCTCATCTCCAAATTATTATGTCAGGTGTTTGGTTTACTAGTCATATAACAACCATTATATTATCATTCCCAATGTGTTGTCACATATTGATATAAACTTCAGCTTCTACATGCACCTCACTACCAGTGATTCTGTCCAAATTGTACTTCTGTTGAAATCTTTTACTCAAAAATTGCCTCTTTAACATCACCATCCTTTTCATTTTGCTCCATCTCTTAAGGTTCCCAATGGGAGACTGTATTGCATGAGATCTGACCTTGCTAACCAAAGAGAATTAACCATTTGGATATAGAACTGGCTCAAAGGTAGAAGACAGGGGGTGGTAGTGGAAGGTTGCTTTTCAGATTGGGGGCCTGTGACCAGTGGAGTGCCACAAGGATTGGTGCTGGGCCCACTACTTTTCATCATTTATATAAATGATATGGATGTGAGCTTAAGAGGTGTAGTTAGTAAGTTTGCAGATGACACCAAAATTGGAGGTGTAGTGAACAGCGAAGAAGGTTACCTCAGATTACAGGTATCTTGATCAGATGTGCTAATGGGCTGAGGAGTGGCAGATGGAGTTTAATTTGGATTAGTGCAAGATGCTGCATTTTGGAAAGGCAAATCAGGGCAGGACTTCTCCACTTAATGGTAAGGTCCTCGGTAATGTTGCTGAACAAAGAGACCTTGAAGTGCAGGTTTATAGCTCCTTGAAATTAGAGTTGCAGGTACAGGGGGATAGTGAAGAAGGCGTTTGGTATGCTTTCTTTTATTAGTCAAAGTATTGAGTATAGGAGTAGGGGAGTCATGTTGCAGCTGTACAGGACATCGGTTAGGCCACTTTTGGAACATTGCGTGCAATTCTGGTCTCCTTCCTATCGGAAGGATGTTGTGAAACTTGAAAGGGTTCATAAAAGATTTAGAACATAGAACATTACAGCACAGTACAGGCCCTTCAGCCCTCAATGTTGCACCGATCTGTGAATCCAATCTGAAGCCCATCTAACCTACACTATTCCATTTTCATTCATATGTCTATTCAATGCCCACTTAAATGCCCTTAAAGTTGGCGAGTCTACTACTGTTGCAAGCAGTGTGTTCCAGGCTACAGCTACCCTCTGAGTAAAGAAACTACCTCTGACATCTGTTGTATATCTATCACCTCTCATTTTAAAGCTATGTCGCCTTGTGCTAGCCATCACCATCCAAGAAAAAAGGCTCTCCCTGTCCACCCTATCTAACCCTCTGATTATCTTGTATGTTTCTATTAAGTCACATCTCAATCTTTTTTTCTCTAATGAAAACAGTCTCAAGTCCCTCAGCCTTTCCTCGCAAGACCTTCCCTCCATACCAGACAACATCCTAATAAAGCTCCTCTGAACCCTTTCCAAAACTTCCACATCCTTCTTATAATGTGACCAGAACTGTACAAAATACTCCAAGTGTGTACAGAGTTTTGTACAGCTGCAGCATGACCTCATGGCTCTGAAACTCAATCCCTCTACCAGTAAAAGCTAACATACCATATGCCTTCTTAACAGCCCTATCAACCTGGGTGGCAACTTTCAGGGATCTACGTCCATGGGCACTGAGATCTCTCTGCTCATCTACACTACCAAGAATCTTACCATTAGTCCAGTACTCTTTATTCCTGTTACTCCTTCCAAAGTGAATCACCTCACACTTTTCCACATTAAACTCCATTTTCCATCTCTCAGCCCAGCTTTGCAGCTTATCTATGTCCCTCTGTAACCTATAATATCCTTCAGCACTATCCACAACTCTACCAACCTTAGTGTCATCCACAAATTTACTAACCCATCCTTCTACGCCCTCATCCAGGTCATTTATAAAAATGACAAACAGCAGTGGCCCCAAAACAGATCCTTGCGGTACACCACTAGTAACTGAACTCCAGGATGAGTATTTCCCATCAACCACCACCCTCTGTCTTCTTTCAGCTCGCCAATTTCTGATCCAACCCGCTAAATCACTCTCCATCCCATGCTTCTATATTTTGTGCAATAGCCTACCATGGGGAATATTATCAAACGCCTTACTGAATCCATATACACTACATCAACCACTTTACCCTCATCCACCTGTTTGAGTTCTTTGAGAAGGTGATCAATAAGGGTTTTGTGAAGAATAGGTCGTGCCTCAAAAACATGTTGACTATCCCTAATCAACTTATTTCTTTCTAAATTATTATAAATCCTATCTCTTAGTATCTTTTCCAAGTAAGTAAGGCTCACTGGTCTACAACTACAGGGATTATCTCTACTCCCCTACTTGAAAAGGAAACAACATTTGCTATCCTCCAGTCTTCTGGCAGTATTCCTGTAGACAATGACAACATAAAAATCAAAGCCAAAGGCTTGGTAATCTCCTCCATGGCTTTCCATAGAATCCTAGGATAAATCCTATCTGGCCCATGGAACTTGTCTATTTTCACACTTTCCAAATTGCTAACACCTCCTCCTTGTGCACCTGAATCCTATCTATTCTAGTAGCCCATATCTCAGTATTCTCCTCAACAACATTGTCTTTTTCACGTGTGAATACTGACGAAAAATATTCATTTAGCGCTTGCCCTAACTCCTCTGACTCCATTCACAACTTCCCACTCCTATCCTTGATTGGCCTTAATATTACTGTAGTCATTCTTTTATTCCTGATATAGCTACAGAAAGCCTTGGAGGTTTCCTTGGTCCTATCCACCAATTAATTCTCATGTGCCCTCCTGACTCTTTTTGGCTCTCTCTTTAGGTCTTTCCTGGCTAACTTGTAACTCTCAAATACCCTAACTGAGCCTTCACGTCTCATCCTAACAGAAGCTTCCTTCTTCCTCTTGACAAGAGATTCAACTTCCTTAGTAAACCACAATTCCCTCGCTCGACCTCTTCCTCCCTGCCGGACCGGTATATACTTATCAAGGACCCGCAGTAGCTGGTCCTTGCATAAGCTCCACATTTCAGTTGTGCCCATCCCCTGCAGTTTCCTTCCCCATCCTATGCATCCTGAATCTTGCCTAATCGCATCTTAATTGCCTTTCCCCAAGCTATAACTCTTGCACTGCGGTATATACCTATCCCTTTCCATCACTAAACACAACCAAATTGTGGTCACTATCACCAAAGTGCTCATCTACCTCCAAATCTTAACACCTGGCCGGGTTCATTACCCAGTACCAAATCCAATGTGGCCTTGCCCCTTGTTGGCCTGTCTATATACTGTATCAGGAAACCCTCCTGAACACATTGGGAATACTATAGTTCAAGTACTTTAGATGGGTCAGTTTTTATCCAGTCAATATTTGGAAAGTTAAAGTCCCTCATGACAAATACCCTGTCAATCTCGTTCCTATCGAGAATTATCTTTGCAATCCCTTTGTTCTACATCTCTGGAACTATTCGGAGGCCTATAGAGAACTTCCAACAGGATGACGTCTCCTTTCCTGTTTCTAACCTCAGCCCATACTACCTCAGTAGACAAGTCCTCAAACATCCTTTCTGCCACCGTAATCCTGTCCTTGACTAACAATACCAAGCCTCCCCCTCTTTTACACCTTCCCTGTTCTTACTAAAACATCTAAATGCCAGAATCTGCAACAACCATTCCTGTCCCTGCTCTATCTATGTCTCCAAAATGGCCATAAAATCAAAATCCCAGGTACCAACCCATGCTGAAAGTTCACCCACCTTATTCTGGATGCTCCTGGCGTTGAAGTAGACACACTTCAAACCAATTTCTTGCTTGCTGGTACACTCCTGCGACCTTGAAACCTTATTCATGACCTCGCTACTCTCAACCTCCTGGACACTGGAGCTACAATTTAGGTTCCCATCCCCCTGTTGAATTAGTTGAAACCCTCCTGAAGAGCAATATCGAATGCCTCCCTCCCCTATCCAGGATATTGGTACCCCTCTGCTTCAGGTGTAGACCATCCTGTTTGTAGAGCCCCAGTTATCCAGAATTCCAAAACCTTCCCTCCTGCACCATCTCTGTAGCCACGGGATCAACTCCCCTCTCTCCCTATTCCTCACCTTGCAAGCACGTTGCACGGGCAATAAACCAGAGATTACAACTCTGTTTGTCCTAGCTCTAAGCTTCCATCCCAGCTCCATGAATTTCTGCCTTCAATTCCCATCTCTCTTCCTACCTATGTCATTGGTGCCTATGTGGACCACAACTTGGGGCTGCTCCCCCTCCCACTCAAGGATCCCTAAAACACAATCAGAGACATCATGGACCCTGGCACCTGGGAGGCAACACACCAACTGTGAGTCTCTCGTCCCCACAGAACCTCCTATCTGTCCCCCTAATTATGGAGTCCCTAATGAGTAATGTTCTGTTCCTGTTCCTCCTTCCTCTCTGAGCAACAGGGACAGACTCTGTGCCAGAGACCTGTGCCTCATTGCTTAACCCTGGTTAGTCATCCCCCCCAACATTTTCCAAAACGGTATACTTGTTGTTGAGGGGAATGACTACAGGAGATCATTGCACTGCCTGCTGGTTCCCTTTCCGTCCCCTGACGGTAACCCACCTGCCTTTTTCCTGTACCTGAGGTGTAACTACCTCCCTGTAATTCTTTTCAATAACCCCCTCCGCATCCTGAATGATCCGAACCTCATCCAGCTCCAGCTCCAGTTCCCTAACATGGTTTTTGAGGAATTGGAGTTGGGTGCACTTCCCACAGATGCAGTAGGTAGAGACACTAGTGGTGACCCTTACCTCCCACATTCTGCAGGGGGAGCACTCTACTGCCCTAACCTCCATTCCCCCTATTCTAAATTCCCAACGAGACTACTGAAAAACTTCCTGTCAGGCCCCTAGTCCTCACTGTCGCTCCTCCCACTGCAACTGCCACTGACAAAATGAAGGAAGGATGTTGCCAGGGTTGAGGATTTGAGCTATAGGGAGAGGCTGTTTTCCCTGGAGCTACCATTTCCTTTGGCAGCTCATTCCATACACGCTCCACCCGCTGCATGAAAAGATGGTGAGGGGTGACCTTAGAGAGGTTTTTAAAAAAAAGAGGCACCCAGATAGTGTAAATAAGCAGTATTTTCCCGGGGAGGGGGAGTCCAGAACTAGAAGGGATAGGTTTAGGGTCAGAGGGGAAAGGTATGAAAAGGACCTTAGGGACAACATTTTCACTCAGAGGGTGGTATGTGTATGGAATGAGCTGCCAGAGGACGTGGTGGAGGCTGGTACAATTACAACATTTAAAAGGCATTTAGATGGGTATATGAATAAGAAGGGTTTGGAGGGTATACGCTGGGTGTTGGCAAGTGTGACTAGATTAGATTGGGATATCTGGTCGGCATGGACGAATTGGACCGAGGGGTCTGTTTCCGTGCTGTTCATCTCTATGACTATATGACTGTGTGAATGATTGATTGGAGTCTAATGGCTCGTGGTGTGTTTGATACCATCAAATTATCGATGTTCTATTTGCTTATCAATTGTCCAGCTGGCCAAGCTCATAAGTGAGCAGTACCCCATGCCAGGACAAGACTCCCAGCATGAATTATTTCAAAGTCTGTTTTTAAAGAAATTATACCTAACTACTTTGAGAAAGAAACTGTGCCCACCTGTGTTTAGCTGTCTGAAAATAGTTGTGACAAATGAATCACCCTTCGCTACTGTACTGTGTTTAATCAGTTTAAGATAACTGACTGGAGTTGAGGTTTCATTTAGATTTATTCTGCAGTGATTTTAAACTAACTTTCACTTCCTTCCTTATTAAAATGACACATTTTGTTCATGTGAGTGGGAGGTCACAACTGTTCTGAGTTCCAAGCCATCTCAATGCGAGCTTTAGACAGAGCAACAGCCAACTGTAAAGAATTTTGCTCACACTGAAACATATTAGAGTCATAGAGTCATTGAGCTGTACAGCATAGAAATGGAACCTTTGATCCAACTCGTCCATGCCAACCAGATTTCCTAAACTAATCTAGTCCCATTTGCCAGCTTTTGGCCCATATCCCTCTAAACCCTTCCTATTCATAAACCCATCCAGATGCCTTTTAAATGTTGTAATTGTACCAGCCTCTACCACTTCCTCTGGCAGCTCATTCCATACACGCTTCACCCTCTGCATGAAAAAGCTGCCCCTTCGGTCCCTTTTAAATCTTTCCTCTTTCACTTTAAGCCTTTAGTTTTGGACTCCGCTACCATCAAGAAAAGACCGCTTTCTCCTTTTCTACATGATTAACAATGCCCTCCAGCGTATTTCCTCCACTTCCCGCACCTTCGCCCTTGAATCTCACCCCTCCAACCGCAACAAGGTTAGAATCCCTCTGGTCCTCACCTTCCATTCTTCGGATACAATGCATCGACCTCCACCATTTCCACCACCTACAGTCAGACCCCACCACTAAAGGTATATTTTCCCTCCCCACCCCTATCAGCCTTCCACAGAGACCATTTCCTCCGCAAGTCCCTTGTTAGGTCCATGCCTCCCACCAACCCATCCTCCACCCCAGGCACCTTCCCTTGTTGCAGCAAGAGGTGTAGTACCTACACCTCCCCCCTCACCTCCATCCAAGGCCCCAAAGGATCCTTCCACATTCAGCAGAGGTTTTCTTGCACCTCTGAACACCTCATCTACTTCGTTCGTTGCTCTTTATGTAGTCTCCTCTACATTGGGGAGATAAGATGCCAACTCGCAGAACATTTCAGAGAACATCCCTGGAACACACACCAACCAACCCCACTGCCGTGGCCAAGCAGTTCAACATCCCTTCCCACTCCCCCAAGGACATGCAATTCCTGGGCCCCCTCCCACCAAATCCAAGCCACCCGACACCTGGAGGAGAAATGCCTCATCTTATACCTTCGGACCCTCCAACCACATCTCATCAAGCTCGACTTCACCAGTTTCCTCATCTCACCTCCCCCCACCTCATCCCAGATCCAACCTCAAACTCGGCACCACCCTCTTGAACTGTCCCACCTGTCCATCTTCCTTCCCACCTATCCGCTCAACTTCCTGCTCCGACCAATCACTATCACCCCCCACTTGCATCTACTTATCGCCTTCCGAGCTACCTTCCCTCCCTCCCACCCAGCCCCACCCTACTCCTCCCATTTATCTCTCAGCGCCTGAGAAAAGACCTTGTATTCTATCCATGTCATAGTCATAGAGATGTACAGCATGAAAACAGACCCTTCGGTCTAACTCATCCATGCCAACCAGATATCCCACACTTATCTAGTCCCACCTGCCAGCACCTAGCCCATATCCCTCCAAACCCTTCCTATTCATATACCCAATCCAAATGCCTTTTAAATGTTGCAATTGTACCAGCCTCCACCACTTCCTCTGCCAACCCATTCTACACACGCACCACCCTCTGTGTGAAAAGGTTGCCCCTTAGGTCTCTTTTATATCTTTCCCCTCTCACTTTAACCTATGCCCTCTAGTTTTGGACTCCCCCACCCCAGGGAAAAGACTTTGTCTATTTATCCTATCCATGCTCCTCATGATTTTACAAACCTCTATAAGGTCACCCCTCAATCTCTGATGCACCAGTGGAAACAGCCCCAGCCTATTCAGCTCTTCCCTATTGCTCAAACCCGCCAACCCTGGCAACATCCTTGTAAATCTTTTCTGAACCCTCTCAAATTTCACAACAACCTATTTGGTTCACTAATGCCTTTCAGGGAAGGATAACTGCCATCATTACCTGGTCTGGCCTGCATGAGACTCGAGACACTCAGCAATGTGGTTGACTCTTAACTGCCCACTGGGCAATTAAGGATGGGCTATAGATGCTGTCTAGATTAGAGTGGTGCTGGTGCTGCAGGTCAGGCAGCATCCGAGGAGCAGGAAAATCCTCGGAGCAGATGTTTCGGGCAAAAGCCTGATGAAGGGCTTTTCCAGCACCATTCTAATCTTGACTCTGATCTCCAGCATCTACAGTACTACTTGTGCGTAATAAATGTTGTCTAGCCAACAATGCCCTCATCCCATGAATGAATAAAGGAAACTGCTACATCACCCTCAATTCCATGCCTCTGCATTTTCTCCAGCAGCCTACCATGTGGAACCTTATCAAAGGCCTTACTGAAGTCCATGTACACCACGTCAACTGCCCTACCCTCGTCCACATGCTTGGTCGCCTTCTCAAAAATACTCAGAGGTTTGGGAGACATGACCTGCCCTTGACAAAACCATATTGACTAACTGAAATCAAAATATTGCTTGCTAGATGATTATAAATGCTATCTCTCATGATCCTTTCCAAAACTTTTCCTACAACAGGCATAAAAGGCTCACTGGTCTATAATTACCTGGGTCATCTCTACTGCCCTTCTTGAACAAGGGCACAACATCTTTCTCTGCACTGAATTTGGAGGATTTTTGAAAGGCACTGCAGGTGGATATTTTTCCACCATTGAAATACAAGCTGTAGTTTGTCCAAGTCTCTGAAGTATGTAGGAATGTAGAGATCACTGCAACCCAATAAACTGTGACCTTAATCTCTGGTTTGAGAGCCTGGTTCTCAAAAACATTCCCCAATGAATGCAAGGCATACCTCTGCTCCTAATCTATGTGGTTGTGTGCAAGAAGGTGTGGGTGTGGATGTTCCTTCTATTTTCTTTTATTCCCTCATGGGATGTAGGTGTCGCTAGGGCAGCGTTATTTGTCCATCCTAGTTGCCTATGAGAAAGTGGTGAGGAGCTGCCTTCTCAAACTGCTGCGGTCCACCTCGTGTAGGTAGACTCACAATACAATTATGATGTGATCAATAGAGACAGAAATAATGAACACAAATTTTCTAAATAGATTAATGATAATTTGCAATATCATTGCCATAGCAGCAACAGTGAAAGCATTTCTGTGTGTTTTCAGAACTCACTCACTCGTTTGCTAAATTTTGAGCCAACTCTAGGAATAAGTGAGTAAAAGATTTCAAAAGAAACATGCGAAGTCCTCAAATTACCGGAGTTTTAGACCCAGATTATTCGAAAGCATAGACCAGGTTTCTTTACTTATCAAGAATCTTATTTATTACAGGTCTTATTAGATCCTAGCTACAGATAAACAAGTAAATTAAATAAAGTAAACTCTACAAATTAAAAGCCTAAACCTGTCATAAACTTTCCCTTGAATACACAGATAGACAAATATAAACAAGGGGATAAAAAAAGAGGTGGATGGAGTGGTTGATCTGCACCTGACTAGAATCCGTTACTA
Source organism: Chiloscyllium plagiosum (assembly GCF_004010195.1). Lineage (NCBI taxonomy): Eukaryota > Metazoa > Chordata > Chondrichthyes > Orectolobiformes > Hemiscylliidae > Chiloscyllium > Chiloscyllium plagiosum. Next base: position 116,832,683 of record NC_057714.1, on the reverse strand, counting down.
ACACAAACATGGTTGTTGCCCATTCACTTACCCAGCAGCATCTGAGGAGCAGGAATTTAGACGTTTCAGGCCAGAGCACTTCATCATGAATTTCCTGCTCCTCCAATGCTGCTTGACCTGATGTGCCTTTCCAGCAACACACTCTCACCTCTGACCCCAGCATCTGCAGACCTCACCTTCTTCCATTCACTTAACCCGTCTAAATTTCTTTGACACCTCTACTTGGGGATTCTAGAACTCGGTGGCATAGTCTAAAAATGAAGGCCAGACCATTCAGGAGAGACGCAAGGAAGCATTTCCAAACACAAAGGATGGTGGTAGCCCTTCCACCAATGGCAGTTGATGCTTGATCAATTGTTAATTTTAAATCTGAGATTGATAAATTTTTGTTAAGCATCCTAAGAATTAAAGGCCTTAAGGGATATGGGCCAAAGACGTGTGTGAAGTTCGGCAACAAATCAGCCATAATTTAATTAAATGGGTCTGAATGGCCTACTCTTCCTATTCCCATTTGTGAGTTTGGAAACATTACAATTTGCCCACCATATCCAAATCATTAATTGTAGATTTTCACAGCTGGGACCCAAACACTGATTCTAGTAGCTAGTCTGCCAACCTGAGACCAACCTACTTATTCTCTCTTTTGTACCATTAATCAATTCTCAACCAATACCACTATATTACTTCCAATCTCATGGGACTTAACTTTGTTATTAACTTTTTTTATTCTTCCATGGGATGTAGGCGTTGCTGGCTAAAGTGGTATTTATTGCCCATTCCTAATTGAACTGAAGAAGGTAATAGTGAGCTGCCTTCTTGAACCGCTGCAAGCCTTGTGCTGTTAGAAATGAGGATTTGACCCAGTGATCGTGAAGAAATGGTGATAAATTTCTCAGTCAGGATGGTGTGTTCCCATGCATCTGCTGCCTTTGTCCTTTGGTGGTAGAGAGTGTCAAAGGTTCCACAGAGCTATGGAATCTTGTAAATGGTGCACACTGCTGCCCCTGTGCATTTGTGGTAAAGAGAGTGAATGTTGAAGGTAGTGGATGTGATGTCAATCAAGCAGGCTGTTTTTTCCTGGATGGTGGAGGAGAAAGTGAGGACTGCAGATGCTGGAGATCAGAGCTGAAAATGTGTTGCTGGAAAAGCGCAGCAGGTCAGGCAGCATCCAAGGAACAGGAGAATCAACGTTTCGGGCACAAGCCCTTCCTCAGGAATGAGGAAAGTGTGTCCAGCAGGCTAAGATAAAAGGTAGGGAGGAGGGACTTGG